>NW_024879791.1:12500-45000 GCF_900700415.2 Clupea harengus | reverse complement strand
CTGGGTTTTGTAAGATAAATTCAGTTTAGGTATGAATTTATTAACATTTTATTTCTATTAACAGTGTATGCCCATTTAACCAGTATAACTAAAGGCAGTTGGAAAACAGGTTCCAGACAGAGGGGCCCTAAGATAACATTCAAAGAACTGCTTTCAAGTAGGATGACCAGTGACATAAATTCCAAGGTCATAGGGCAGCCTGGGCAGGAGACAGATGAGATAGGGAGACTATCTGTACCAGGGAGTGGAGATTCACAGAAACTTAATTGTCAGGCCAGAAATTACGACTGAAACATGCAAGTCACAGAGAGGCGTATACGTGTGGGGCCCAGAAAGTACCATCAGTGAAGATAGGACTTATAAACCAATTGTGATCACATGTCAAATTCAGAAGGCCTTCTCCAGCCGTGGGTGACAGAGCTGTTTGTGAACTCTGCATCTCCGACTGTATCTTGTACAATCTTAAAACCAGTAAACTCAACTGTATCAAACCAATTGCTACGTGTGGCGGTCCATTACTCTGATTTTTCTGTAAACCAGCACGCAGATAATTTATCTTAACAGTTTACAGATCCAGACCACGAGGCAGGAGTGTTTAGTACAGTTATCATTACTAGATCACCATCTTGTAGGAACCTGCAGCAGCCGCCTTGGTTCATACTGAACTATTCAGATACGAAACATATGAGCCTATAGAGTTCCTCATACTTCTATAACCCCTTTTCCCCTAGTGCTATAAAATACACAGGAGTCACACTGACATCAAACAAAACAGAATCCTGGGTTCACAACTATTGTTGGTGAGTGGGCTGGACTTCCTGTCTACCAATACATCTGGGATGTTTAGTCATAGAATTATATCTGGTAAGTATTCTATATATCAACTAAGTCACAAACTAATAAGTACAATGGGCATGAATCAAACAAATAGCGCGGTGCCTACACTAAGAACATGTTATACCAGTGTGCCTGGCAGGAAATATGCAAATCCTCAGATATAATTACAATGGGAGCAGTAATGGAAAAGAGTAGCTCCTATTACCAGTGCTTTTAGTCAAACAATAGTGACTGATGGGCACACTGATGGAATTTTTTTTTACAAATAGGAGAAATTCATTTTTCCCTTTACTGTACAAATTAAATAAAGAATGTGGGTGTGTGGATGTGTGCAAAATGTATATAAATGACATGTTCATTCAACTTTTCTAAATATGTAAATCAGCAATATGAAATTAGAAGTTCCCCCTTAATTGTTGTCACCTTCGCACACATTCGTATGATCAACTAAAACGTATTAAAAACAATTCTTACAACCCAATGCTCCTAACTAGCACACCATGAAAACCCAATAAACACAAAATGGCGTTTAAGAAACTCAGTAAACGCAAAATGGAATCATAAACTATAAAGGAAAGGTCGAAAACATACATTAGCTTAGAAGATTAAAAGGTAAATTTAACATTGCATACATGTATAACACATTTAACACACGAGTCAAAACAAAAGTTCGGCAAATCTCTGTTCACGTTAGCAAGCTTGCCAGACTACCTTGAGAACCATGAGGAAATCCAGAGTTCGTTGTACTCCCATTGGAGAATGAAATCAAATAAATATTAAATAAAAGTTCACTCTCGCTGTTACAGTTGAACACACGGGAGATGCGAACAGTTTTCCGTCACCAATAAACTCTGTAGCAGCTACTCACGAATTACTCAGTAGTCCGTGATGCTTGACGGACAGGATGAAGTTCATGGAGGCTAACTTATTAGCTTCAGCTCCCAGCTCTGTGATGGTGAACCCAGCCCAAACTTCCTCCGAGCTTCTCTTCTTCAGGCATGGTGGACGAAGTTACACAGGTAAACTAACGCTTGCTATGAAAATTAGCTGAGTCCCAGGTCTCGTTGTTGCCCGTGTCTATTTTGAATACACAACTTAATACTGCTAAACCTCTCCTTAACAGACAGAAGACTACCCATTCATGCCACCTACAAATCCAACTTGCTCCAATAAAAAAAAAACGACTTCTCCTCACACAGGATTGGGTACAGCCTTGAAAAACAACGAATTCCAGCGGGAAACATACATTGTTACTAAACAAGGGAAAAGGCATCATGGTAACTGTAGTTCTTTCAAGCACAAACAGCACACAGTTTGAACTCCAACCACATAGCATTATCAATAATAGAAAAGCATTAACAAAATAAATCATTTTCTTAAAGGGTCTTACATGATGTTCATCTATGGTCATTAGTGATGCCCCTAAGTCAACAGCTTGATAATGTACCACACTCAAAGACTGAGAGTTGGATTTTGTCTTGATGCCACATACATTTATTTCACTGATGTTTACTGTAAAACATGCCAAATACATTCATCAGGACAACAGCCCATGTCTTTCTCCTGCTGAGAACTGTTCTACTTCCTGCAGGAGTTAGCGTGGATACAGCAACCACCGTTTCTAGCGCGCTGCTGCCACCTAGTGGTAGAACTGGTGTACTTATTCATGAATTAAACCCTGAACACTTCTCAAAACTTGATGCATTTTTCACTTCAGGCAATAATCTTGCGCTGAGTGCGCTACAATAACATATGAGGTGTGGCTATTAAATAATGAGACTAATGCTATATGTCAATCGTAATGAAAAATACTAATTATACTCATAGAACTCGTACAGTGCATCCGGAAAGTATTCACAGCGCTTCACTTTTTCCACATTTTGTTATGGTACAGCCTTATTGCAAAATGGATTAAATTATTTTTTTCCCTCAAAATTCTACACACAATGAAAAGAAAAAGGTTTTTTGACATTTTTGCAAATCTTTTAAAAATCACAAAAAAAAATCACATGAGCACCGACGCTCCCCATCCAACCTGATGGAGCTTGAGAGGTCCTGCAAAGAAGAATGGGAGAAACTGCCCAAAAATAGGTGTGCCAAGTGAAGGAACCAGAAATTAAGATTTAGAGTTCATAATGATATACCATAGTCAATACATATTATATCTAGTTGTAATTGTGCTTTCATTTAGACATTTAGAATGTAAGCATTTCTGATTGACCTGGGGTAGGTGTGAAGCCTGTGAGTTCAGATCCCTTGGAGCTCAGCTGGAGATCGTGCTCATTTCCTCTGTGAAGCAAATGGCCTCACAGACTCAGTGTCTCCAAGGCCTAATGAATAGAGGGTGACACCCCTTATACTGAGTGCATTTAACTGCAATCTTTCACTGGATAATCAGATGAGTCTGAGGTGAAGTTATGAGTGGAACTTCAGGCTTTGTCTCCCTTGGAATGGCCACCATTGTACAAGATTAAACCTGTTTCTTGACTGATCATAACTAAGACTGGGTCTCCAAATATATGGTATAAAATGAATACTATCACAAGCTTGTAGCATCATACTCAAAAAGACTTGAGGTTGTAATTGCTGCCAAAGGTGCTTCAACAAAGTATTCAGCAAAGGCTGTGAATACTTATGTATGTGTTATATTTTCGTTCTTTATTTTTGATACATTTGCAAAAAAATAATTATGGGGTATTGAGTGTAGATTGATGAGGGAAAAAATGACTTTAAACAATTTTAGCATAAGGCTGTAATATAACAAAATGTGAAAAAAGTGAAGCGCTGTGAATACTTTCCGGATGCACTGTGTATACTCGTAATAACAGTCTCATTATTTAAAACCCACACCTTGTATGTCCATGTGCAGGATTTGAACTCTTTGAAAAACAGAACAGCTGTGTAATATTCTTGATATACATTTACCTGAGATTTGTCAGTTTACACTGCGGGTCCTCCTTTAGGTCGAAAAGCAGTTTGACTCCTGATTCCCCTGGATCATTTCCTCTGAGATCCAGCTCTCTGAGATGATTGGGATTTAACCTCAAGGCTGAAGCCAGACTAGCATAGCCCTCCTCTGTGATACTGCAGTCTGAGAGTCTAAAGTGAAAATGTAGACATAATTTGGTCAAGGCAAACACAACAAGACATTTACAGTGCATTTAAAGTAAGACCATTTTTGTAGCCAAATTGAGGGGGTCAGCAGTTTACTATATGAGGTGTATTTGATGGCAGAGTGCATTATTTTCAACCTTTCAAATGCTCTGAGTCAGTATTACTGCCCAAAACATAGATCCCAGTTCTAAACTCATGGTGCTATGGGCAAGGTCCCATCGTTAATTAACTGAATACGATTATTTTGAAACATATACTCAGATATAAACAGGTCTGAGTCATCCAGATTTTCCATGAAACAGTTTGTGATCTTGTTGTTTTCTGATACTCTAAACATTTTATTTTCATCTGAGCTTTCCAGTCCATGTATGTCGGAAACTTTATAGGATTTGGAAAAATTGTGTAAGAAATACTGTTTCTCTGTCTGGGGATACTTTTTACTAATGTATATTTTATCAAGAATTGATAGGTTTGTATGTATATGTTTATGTTCGTATCTGTTTGTGTGTGTGTGTTTGTGTGTGATGAAGATGGAAAAGGAGAGTGATATGAAGTGTTTACTGCTGAATTAATAGTGACCCTTTACATGTGAAGATCATCACAGTTCACCATCACTGTCAAATTCACTGATATCAACTCAGTATTTGGTCTTGTGATACTCACTCTAGTTTCTCCAGTTTACATTTGGGATCCTCCAGAAGAGAAGAAAGATGCTTCACTCCTGAGTCTCCTGCTTTACTCCCTTCCAGCCACAGCCCTCTGATGTGTGAGGGGTTTGATCTCAGTGCTGATGCAAGAGAACTGAAGCCCTCTTCTGTAATACTGCAGTTTGACAGGCTGTAGAGAGAATGAGAAGGGCATTTTTCATCTCAGTTTACTGTTGGCACTTCCATTAGCACTTAATAAAGCACTTAATATAGCAGACAGTGACCGGGACCGTAAATCACTGCAGAGGGTGGTAAAAACTGCCCAACGCATCACTGGTTCCTCACTCCCAACCATTGAGGCTGACCAGAGCAAGAGATGTCTGCGGAGGGCACGCAGCATCGAAAAGGACAGCTCTCACCCCAGCCACAGACTGTTTGCCCTCCTCCCCTCTGGGAGGCGCTACAGGGTGCTCCGTTCCCGGACCAGCAGGTTCAGGAACAGCTTCATCCCTGCGGCTGTCACTCTACTGAACTCTGCCCCCCACCCGCACACACACCCTCCTCCAGCCACTGAACATTTGCACTGTACTTCCCTCTTCCACCCTGGCTTGACTGCCACACCCTCCTCCAGCCACTGAACATTTGCACCAGAATGTTTTTTTTACCACTTATTACTGTATTAATCGTACTTATACCATACATTACCTCTTAAATATAATATTACTAATACCTCTTTCACTTCATTTCACTTATTACCACCACTAATACTTACACCTGCACATTACATATACTTATCATACCTACACTTCTAACTTCAATTGCTGCTATTCTTGTCCCAATTACTGTTCATATTGCATATCTATTTCTTACTGTACATATCTATTTATTCACTTATTACACTTTACATATGCACATACTCTGCACTTTTGCTATTTTGCACTTCTGGTTGGATGCTAAACTCGATTTCGTTGCCTCAGTACTTGTACTCTGTGCAATGACAATAAAGTTGAATCTAAAAACAAATCTAAAAAAATCTAATCTTAATAGTCACAATTTCAGGACTTTTATTGCGTATTTACATATATATACACACAGAATGAGAGAGAATTTTTTTTATGTCGTTCCAATGCAAAGACAGAATTGACAGACATGTCCTATGGGGCGCCGTTTGTAAAATGTTGCACGTTCTAAAATCCTGCTCAGTTTTGGTACATTTAGCATTATCGTATGGGGAAAAAAGCACAACAATATTCAAATGTCACTTTTTCAAACATTTAGAGAGATATTCATGTAAGGATAATGTTTGGCAGTAACACAAAGTTGTTGAATAATATAAATGTTTCATCTAAATGTAAATGTTAAATATAAATGTAAATGTTAAATGTAAATGTTAAATATAAACGTAAATGTTCAATGTTATATATAAATTAGTGCTGTCAAACGATTAAAATATTTAATCGCGATTAATGGCATTTATGTTATAGTTAACTCAAAATGAATCGCGATTAATCGCAGATTTTTATCTATTCTAAATGTCCCTTTGTTTATTTATTTTTTCCATCATTTTATTTTTACTTTAATGCCCTTATCAACATGGAAAAGTTGATTGGCTTGCTTTATGCAAATGTTTTATTTTATTGAAAACCAATATTGCCAAACAGGGCGGTACAAAATAAAATTATAAAGTGCACATTTCAGATAAACAAGGACTCAGCCTATAGTGCAGTTAAACCATGGCTTAACCCTAACCCTAACCCTAACCCTAACCCTAACCCTAGGCCAAAAAGAATGTTAATCTAAAAAAAAAAAAATTATAATAATAATTCGCGTTAATCTCGCGAT
Organism: Clupea harengus; assembly: GCF_900700415.2. Classification (NCBI taxonomy): domain Eukaryota; kingdom Metazoa; phylum Chordata; class Actinopteri; order Clupeiformes; family Clupeidae; genus Clupea; species Clupea harengus. The sequence continues at coordinate 38,560 of NW_024879791.1, read as the reverse complement.
AAAAAAATTAACGGCGTTAAAATGGGTTTGCGTTAACGCCGTTAATAACGCGCTAAACTGACAGCACTAATATAAATGTTAAATATAAGTGTTAAATGTAAATGTTAAATGTAAATGCTAAATGTAAATGTTAAATGTAAATTGCACCCACCGCCACCGCACTGCCGTACACTTACTCTACCTCATACCCTATGCTAGCATTTATATACAATATATAATATTGCCACCATCAACATGTTTCTCTGTTCCTACTCCCCTTACCCCTGTAACAGTAAACCTTTGAGCACAGTGTATACCCACTAAACTGGTCTTGTTTGTATCATGTATTTACCACCGGATGTCTGTATATATATTATGTACACCTACCAAATGCAGGATATGTACAACACCTGTTGTTTCCCATCCCCTTCTGCCACACAACCCTCCCCCATCCCCCCTTCCTATCTCCACCCGGCCGACCTCAAGCAGATGGGTCCCCCCTTATGTGCCGTGGTTCTGCTTAAGGTTCCTTCCTGACTAACAGGGAGTTTTTTCTTGCCCGTGTTGCCAATGTGCTTGCACTAAGGGGGTTCAGGCTCTGGGCTCTGTAAAGCGCCTAGAGACAATTGTATTGTTATGGCGCTATATAAATAAAATTGAATTGAATTGAATTGAAATGTAAATGTTAATGTTAAATGTTCAGTCTACATGTCAGATTTGAAGACTGAACCTTACAATATTTACGGTAATTGGCTTTTATAGTTTCATGTCACGTCAGAATTACCAGCTTGAGGGCAAGAAATACACTCCACAGTTGTCTACCACTGGAATTTATACAGGAACTGACCATCTTTCATTCAAGATTATTTAATATCTCCGCTTTAAAATTGTCTGACATAGGTAGTAAAATGCCAGACAGTTGTTGCTCGGTTGGCTGTTCAAATCGGCGGGGAGACAAGCCCGGTTGTGGCCAGCTGATTGTAGACGTCTTCTGGGCCAACTTTTCTCAGACGCGCAGTAAAGAAGCCTTATTTTTGGAGCTTGCAATAAAAGCAGTAACCCTGTTTTGGTCGCCTCATTTATCAGAATAACTACCTAAAACGGGAATAGATCAAGAAATAAAGTCAAGAAACAAAGCATCAACACGATTAAAATTGCATTACCCGGTTTCTGCTCTGAGATTGCGACAAGTACCTAAGCAAATAGGCTAGGCTACTGTATTTTGTCATCCAACTGGTAATACTACAATGCCAGTAGAAAATACTTGGGAAGATAATTTCAGTTGTCATTCGCCAGACCAGGTGGTTGTACTTGTGTTAACCAGGAAATTGTGTCAAATGATAAAGAACAGTGTTGGGTAGGCTAAAGGCTGCTAGCTAACAGCATGTAGCTCGCTAGCTGGTAGCTAGCTATTAAATGGCAATCATCTTTGCTCTGATAATGAAGATGTTTATTAGTTTTCACCTTCCAGACGACATCGTTATGAACCCATCCCCTTCTGAAAATTAAATTACTATCTGTGCTTTTGGTAGGCTTTCAGTTTTTGAGGTGTGTAGGGGGACGGATTTTCTATTAGATAGATGTAAATATCTCCAAACTGGAGCTCAGGCAGGGACTTCGATAACGTTATAGAAATAAAGATATCAGCGGGTGCAGTAAAGGGATCACAGGTTCCCAAAATGTAATTTTTTTCTAGATATCTCTGTCTGGCTATTGTGGTATGATCTGTGTTTGATGGCGATTGTAATTGAGTAGGCTGCACTGCTCGAAGATGTCCACTGTTGGTCGACATCTTCGCTTTTGCCCGCAAGGTATCCCTTGTAGTGTGACTGAAAGCTATGAATAACCGTAAATATTGTAATGTTCTGTCGTCAAGTCTGACATGTAGACTGAACATTTACATTTAACATTCACATTTACATTTACATTTAACATTTACATTTAGCATTTGATATTTGTATTTACATTTAACATTTACTTTTAACACTTATATTTAACATTTATATATAACATCGAACATTTACGTTTACATTTAACATTTAACATTAACATTTAGATGAAAGATTTATATTATTAAACAACTTTGTGTTACTGCCAAAAATGATCCTTGGAAAAGTTATCGCATGAATTTACATGAATTTCTCTCTAAATGCTTGAAAAAGTGACATTTGAATATTGTTGTGCTTTTTTTTCCATATGATAACGCTAAATGTACCAAAACTGAGCAGCATTTTCGAACGTGCAACATTTTACAAACGGCGCCCCATAATGTCCCCACTCTGATCTGCATGTAAGGTACACACTACTGTACTCCACAACATGTGTCTCATCCCCTTCAGACATGTCCCTACTCTGATCTGCATGTAAGATACACACTACTGTACTCCACAACATGTGTCCCATCCCCTTCAGACATGTCACCACTCTGATCTGCATGTAAGATACACACTACTGTACTCCACAACATGTGTCTCATCCCCTTCAGACATGTCCCCACTCTGATCTGCATGTACACACTACTGTACTCCACAACATGTGTCCCATCCCCTTCAGACATGTCCCCACTCTGATCTGCATGTAAGATACACACTAATGTACTCCACAACATGTGTCCCATCCCCTTCAGACATGTCCCCACTCTGATCTGCATGTAAGGTACACACTACTGTACTCCACAACATGTGTCCCATCCCCTTCAGACATGTCCCCACTCTGATCTGCATGTACACACTACTGTACTCCACAACATGTGTCCCATCCCCTTCAGACATGTCCCCACTCTGATCTGCATGTAAGGTACACACTACTGTACTCCACAACATGTGTCCAATCCCCTTTAGAAGCAACAATGACAGTTTTGAAAATGAAAACTTAAATGTACATCTAATGTTAAGCTTAAAGCAGCTTAAGAAGGGGATAGGGGATGAATTTGTCACTTAGGAAATACTTTGGATTCATTGCACATAGAAAGCACCTTTAAGTCATTCAAAAGACTTAACTAGACTTCCATAGAGAATAACACAGGATAGGAAACAGAAAAAGCTACTGCCCAATTAGGTCAGTTTACATTTGGTTATCCTCCAAAAGAGAAGAATGCAGCTAATGTTTGTTGATTGAACAGAATGTAACAGCATCCACTAACCTCAGTTTCTGCAGTCTGCAGTGGGAATCCTCCAGTAAAGCACACAGCTGAGTCACTCCCAAGGCTTCTGGTATGAGCTTACTCAGATCCAGGTGAGTCATGAGTAAGGGGTTTGAACCCACAGCTGAAGCCACAGCAGCACATGCTTCCTCAGCAGCACTCCCCTTCAGGAACCTGTACAAATAGAGACAATAAACATACTGGGCCCTAAACTGAAAGGACAACAAGCACAATGAACAGCCATCACGCATCAGCAACCGTGCAGTGAGAATAGGTGGGGAGGAATACCTATATCTGCTAATTTCATTAACACAAAACAGGGCGCAGTCAAGCATAGATGGGTTGAGTAAATAGTGAATGTGGCAATGAAGTCATTCTTTATCAGCCAATGACAATGATTCAAGTCAGCCAATTACAGCAATTAAGAAAGACGTAGATGAGCAGCCACATGTTTTTATTCCAGAGGAAAAGATGCATTGCTGCCCACTTTTGGGTTACGACTATTTAAGCTTGACTTGGTGCAGCAGCTCTACATCTTGCAGGTTCAGTTTTCTCTGCAGGAGCTTAGCTCATTTGGTGCCTTTCAATATAATATTCATCTATGGTCGTTGCAATGCCCCCAACCCAGTTTTAAACTTCAGTAGCGTCAACAAATATGTCCACGTGAGGCCTTGGAAAATATGTGAAACACAACAGAAGTCTCCAGTCTTCTTCTTGGAATATACTTACCAGACATTTGTCAGTTTACACTCCGGGTCCTCCTTTAGGTCTAAAAGCAGTTTCACTCCTGATTCCCCTGGATCATTTCCTCTGAGATCCAGCTCTCTGAGATGATTGGGATTTAACCTCAAGGCTGAAGCCAGACTAGCATAGCCCTCCTCTGTGATACTGCAGTCTGAGAGTCTAAAGTGATAATTTAGTCAACATTTTGTCAAGAAAAACACAACACAAATGTACAGTGCATTTAAAGTAAGACCATTATTGTAGCCAAATTGAAGGAATCGGCAGTTTACGACGTGAGGTATATTGGATGACAGAGCATTTGAAAGGTTGAAAATAATGCACACTGAGGTGGTATTACCGCCCAAAATGCAGTTCACGGTTTTAAATGCATGGTGCTATGGTCAAGGTCCCATTGTTAATTACCTGAATAAAATGATTTTGAAACATATACTCAGATATAAACTGATGTCTGAGTCCTCCAGATTTTCAATGTGATCTTGTGGTTTTCTGATACAATTTTTATCTGAGCGTTTGTCCCAAAATGTACTTGATATTAGTTTCATAAACTGAGACAACTTCTGCAGTTCGTTCAGTGAACTTTTATCATTGAAAGGGCGGATCTTCAAGTCTAAGTGTGTCTGAAACTTACATGAACATTTGAAAAAGTATATGAGAAATACTGTCTATAACAATGGGGATATTTGATCAAGAATAAAAAATGTACAAAATGTCTCCCAAAACTCATTATTAGGGAAAGCTGAAGTATCAAAATGTCTTACCTGAATGTCTCCAGTGCACAGTTTGAGTTCTTTAGTCCATTACAGAGTTCTTGGACCCCAATATCTCCAATACTGTTGTCACTGAGATCCACATTTTTCAGTTTTGAAGATGGTTTGCTGAGGACACATGCCAGTGCTGTACAGCTCCTTTCAGTGAGCCCACAGCTATTGAGCCTTAAGGGGAAAAAAACCACCAGTGACTATAAGCTCAATCAAAAGGACAATGCTGCTGTCTGTATATTAGTGTTGTGCTTCTAAACCAATTAAAAAATCAGACGAAATGTTTCTCCACATATCAGAATTGAAAATGGACACTCAATCAATGGAGGAGTTGTGAAAAGCTGTGGGATCAAAACAGTTCTCAGGGCAACTTTAATGGGAAAATGTGATTAAATTGCAACAAAAGCCCATTTCATTCAAACTTAGTCACATTATACCCTATGCCAATAGTGAGATAATCCACCCCCTCTAGTCAATCACATGTTTATTTGCATTAGAAGATTTTATACGAATTTGAAGTGTTTCTCGTCAGGGTTTATATTCAAATGGTCAAAATGTGCATTAAAAAGTTAGATGGAAACACAGCTAGAGTCATTAACCCCTCCTATCTTGAGAATACAGACTGCCATCATACTTACTGAGCCTTTTTAGATTCCTCCACTACTGGCTGTAGCCTTAGGAAACCTTCATCAGATCTGATGTACTTCTTCAAGTCAAACACATCCAGCTTCTGTTCTGATGTCAGCAGCACAAACACTAGAGCTGACCACTGGGCAGGTGAGAGTTTAGCTCCAGAAAGTGTCCCAGCACTCAGCAACCTCTGGACCTCTTCCACTAAGGAGTGATCATTGAGTTCATTCAGACAGTGGAAGAGGTTGATGACCCTTTCTGATGAAGACCCCTCCCTGATCTTTTCCTTAATGTAACTGATTGTTTCTTCATTGCCCATCTGATTTTGTCCTCTCTGTAGTAGGCCATGTAGGAGAGTCTGGTTAGACTCCAGAGAGAGGCCAAGAAGGAAACGGAGGAATAGGTCAAAGCGTCCATCTTCATGCTCCAAAGCTTTGTCCACAGCACTCTTGTGTAAGATGATCATGGATTCCTCTATTGAAGGAGACACATTCAATATCCTTTTCCAAAGATTAATGGATTTTTCAGGAGCTTTGTGTCTGGATATTATGTCTTTCCCTTTAACTGCCATCATCAAAAAAACATACAAAGCTGCAAGATATTCCTGGACACTTAAATGTACGAAGCAAAAAACCTTTCCTTGATAAAGCCCTGATTCTTCTTGAAAGATCTGGGAGCAGATGCCAGAGCATACTGCTGCCTCTCTGACATCAATGCCAGACTCTCTCAGGTCTTCTTCATAAAAAATCAGATTACCCTTCTCTAACTGTTCATATGCCAACTTTCCAAGACCAAGGATAACTTTCTGGTTCCACTGTGGATCAAGGTCATGCACATTTTCAAACTTTAGGCTCCTCTGTTTGGATTGGAAAATAAGGAAATAGGTATACATCTCTGTCAAAGTCTTTGGAATCTGTCCACCTCCTGAAGAGCCAAGAATCACCGCAAGAACAGTAGCAGCAATCCAGCAGAACACTGGTATGTGGCACATAATGTGGAGGCTCCTTGATAATTTGATGTGAGAGATGACTCTGCTGGCAAGATTCTGATCACTGATCCTCTTCCTGAAGTACTCCTCCTTCTGTGGGTCATTGAACCCTTGTACCTCTGTGACCCGGTCAACACACTCAGGAGGGATTTTATTGGCTGCTGCTGGTCGAGAGGTAATCCAAAGTAAAGCAGAGGGGAGCAGATTACCCTTGATGACATTTGTCAGGAGTACGTCCAATGAGGTGAGCTCTGTCACATCAGCCAAACTTTCATTTTTCTGAAAGTCTAGTTGGAGTCGACATTCATCCAGACCATCACAGATGAACAACACTTTGCACTTCCCTTGGCTGGGAAAAGTTGACTGCTTTATTTCTGTGAAGAAGTGGTGGAGGAGATCCATCAAAGAGAGCTGTTTTTCTCTCATGAGGTTGAGCTCCCTAAACAGTAATGGAAATATGAAGTGGATATCCTGGTTTTCTTTTCCCTCTGCCCAGTCCAGGATGAACTTCTGAACTGAGACGGTTTTACCAATGCCAGCAACTCCTTTTGTGACGACACTTCTGATTGGTTTGTCTTGGCCAGGTAAGGGTTTAAAGATGTCACTGCATTTGATTGATGTCTCCTGTCCAGCTGGTCTCTTGGATCTTGACTCAATCTGTCTGACTTCATGCTCTTCATTTACTTTTCCATATCCTCCCTCTGTGATGTAGACGTCTGTGTAGACCTTGTCTAGAAGAGCAGAGTTTCCTTGCTTGGGTATTCCTTCAAACACACTCTGGAACTTGTTCTTGAAATTTATTTTCAGCTCAGTCTGACAAACTACATCCAGCTCATCTATTTCACAACAAATTTAAACATAATAATGTTTTGTAAGCCACTGACACCAAAATGTACTAATTACTTTGTTGCTTATTGATGCAAATAAATACAAATGCAAGAGAAGGAAGAATTCTTACTTTGTTGCAGTTTGTCAGCAAGATCTTTCAGCTTCATATTCCTAAGGAAGTGCAGTGTCATCTTCAGAGCCCCTTCTCTGACATCACTCTCATCATCCTCTTTTTTCTCAAAGTTCTCTTGGTAATCTGGACTCAGCATCCTCTTGAATCTCTTCAGTTCATTCTTCACAAAGGTGATGATCTTCTCCTCTAACACCTTAAGTACAAATATTTGGTCACACTTTGCATTGCATGAATCTTGTTAAATGGTCATTATGCCATAGAACCATAGTACCAGAACATTTACAGACTGTACTTGTGTTTATCTCAACCTTAATGGTAGCACTTTAGTTAAAAGGTGCCCTAATAAGCATTTTAGAACTCATTCATAAGCACTGAATAATGTGTTTTTTAAGACCTTATATCAGTAATCATCAACTGATAAAATGTTTATAATGGAAGAAATGACACTGTATTGACTTAAATATGACAGCAAGAACTACTCATGTTATCGGTTTATCATAATACACAGTTAATCATCACACATAGTTTATCCATGACACAAGCATCGTTTGTGTCTGTTACGAGTGGGTGGTGATGTGCAGGCCTCAACCGCACGACTCAGAACTCAAACAGTAGAGTGAAGAATAATCGTTTACTAGCAGGGTTCGGTACACAGGTAGGCAGTCCAAGAGTAAGCAAACAAATCCAAACAGGGAATAGGCAGGGGTCAGAAGCACAAGTAAATCAAAGAGAAAGCGCTAATCGCTGGAAACACGAGGCACAACAGAGGAAAAACAATGAACATAACCTACAACGACGAAAAGGCAACGAGAAACAAGAATACCTGGACTATATACACACACAACAGATAACGAGGGACAGGTGAGAACAATCAAGGCGGGGCAGACAAAGACACAGGTGGACTAAACAAGGGGAATTAACAGGACACAGGTGAAACCAATAATACAAACAAACCGGGAGATTGGGAACAGGTGAGGGGTGGAGACACGAACAACAACAAGAGGGCACATGGCATAGACCAGGGGTTCTCAAACTTTTGCAAGCTGGGCCCCCCCAAAGCTGGTTAGGGGTAGTTGGGGCCCCCCCATCCACCCGCGGCCCGCCGCCACCGCCCTCAACTACACCACCATATATAGATAGATAGATAGATAGTGTATTGTTATTGATAGGCCTGACATGTCAAGGTTAGGCTATTGTTATTGTTAGGCCCATACAGACAATTATTATAACTATTTATTTTTATTATTGTTATTATTATTATCAGTAATAGTAGGTATTATTATAATTAATGATTATCGACCAATTATTATTATTGTATTTTTATTATTATCATAATAATAATAAGTGGTATTATTGCTATCATTAGGATACTGTTATTATTATGGGCCTCTTGTGATCTTTACAAAAAAAAGAATGACGAAAGAGGGGAGATGCTTAAGTCTACTGTCACTCTTCAGCTGCTCTTTCATGTCTAGTGACAGCTCATCTGCTGAGCAGAGAAATGGATCCCGAACTCAGGCGAATGAACGGTAGTCCTCTTTGAAATAGGACCCAAACTGATTTCTGATATTCGGCGTGATACAGTGTAATTTGACATAGGAGCTAAACTCAGCACAATACCTATCATTATTCTAAACGTGTTGCGTGGCCGGCAAAATCAGTGTTTCGGCAATTGTATGGGGTTTGCCAAGCTTAGCAATTCTATGAGCAACTACATAAGATGCTCCAGACACTGCTTGGAGATAGTGCTATGCTTGGACATGGTGGTTCGTTGTTGCTGGAGGCCATCACGTTTATGTTTAAAGAAGTCCACAGGCTTCTCTTTCTGACTTTTACGAATCAGAAACTTGTCCATGTTGTGTTTGTTTGCTGATACAGCGTATGAAGTTAATAAAGTTCTAATTTCAACGTCGTGTTCTTGTATGTGTGGTTGTGAACGACTTGCACACGAACAATGGATAAGGCTGTGCTAGGCAATGATTCCTAACCAAACGAACTGTACACAATGTAGACAGGGACAGCACAAAATAGTATTCAAGTGCTGGTGTTTTATTTGTTGCGGTGGATGATCAAAAAATGTAAAGGTAGGCTAGGTGTTAAGGAGAAAAGGGCTAGCTGTAGTTGGAAAAGGTAGCTAGCTAGGCTAGCTCTCGGGGCTACGAGCTTTTCTAAAAGATTGTGGAGCAAATTACTCCTTAGAATAGGCTACGAATAGACCTACTGCAAGTGCAGTAAGGTATTACTAAGGAAGGAGTGAGTCTTTAAAAATACTGTTTATAAAGCAATGAATATCTGAATGATAGAGGAAACAAGAGAAATTGCACAAACTCTGCAAAGTGTCGTCTCAGGGTGAGCGCTTACCTCCATGCCTGCGTTTTGTTTTTATACTCGGAAGCGGAGGTGCTACTCGCGTTGAAATGATAATACTCCGTTTTGATTGGTGGATCAGGAGCAAAACAGTATTTGATTTGTTTGGGTCAGTCCAGCCCCTTGCATTTCGCTACTGAGGGAGCTTTCACTAACCAGTGACAGGTCGGCGGTTTTTTTTTCTTTCTCCGTCTGTGACATCGCGCCCCCCCTGGAGAGTGTTCGCGCCCCCCCAGGGGGGCGCGCCCCCCACTTTGAGAACCACTGGCATAGACAAACAAACATAGGAAAGCACATGGCGGGAACAAGGAAGCACAAGGACTAGACAAGGGAACAAACATGTGACAACACAAGGGAGACAAACGCAGAAACCGAACAAGGACAGAACACAGACCTTACAGTGTCAATATGTTGTTTATGTTATGGAAGATGTTATGTCACCTAGTGAATACTGACATATGCTCTTCATAAACACATACAGTATGTTGCTTTTTAAACATGTTTTAAATGTTTATGAAAGTGATTTAAAATCCTCATTTAGTTACCCTTCAACTAAAGTGTTATTGTGCAAAGTATCAATATGCTACTACTTAATGATACTCAGCATGATCAATTATACAACACTGCTCTTTTGTAGTGTTGCTACAATGTTAGAAGGCATCTGTAGAAAAGTGATGCAGCTTTTCACTTAGTTCACTCTTCACTGGGATTTATCTAGACTATGATGTAGCAGTAGCCATTGGGTTTACTGTGAGATAAGTTTGCTTTAACTGCTGTTTCTACTCTACAGATTGACTTGTAGTAGAGACATGCTGTAGCAGTAGCCGTTGGGTTTACTGAGATAAGTCTGCTTTAACTGCTGTTTCTACTCTACAGATTGACTTGTAGTAGAGACATGCTGCCTGAATGTACAGGCCTGATTCTAGTCAGGTGAATCTTGGGAGGAAGTAATGAGATTCAAAAGCATTACAAGGTAGTACATGTGCATGCATGAAGTCCATCAATAGTATAGAATATTTAAAATAATCTAAGCAAATAACTTTGGAGAATGGCTTAGCCCTTCTGATAGGGAAAGGATAAAGAGCCTTATGTGAGCCATGACATTCATTGTTCATTATTGATAAGTATGTCTGTGTTTGCTGCAAATTAACTGTATTCTTTATCATTATTGATGAGTATGTGTGTGTTTGCTGCAGATGAACTGTATTCTTTATCATTATTGATAAGTATGTCTGTGTTTGCTGCAAATTAACTGTATTCTTTATCATTATTGATGAGTATGTCTGTGTTTGCTGCAAATTAACTGTATTCTTTATCATTATTGATGAGTATGTGTGTGTTTGCTGCAGATGAACTGTATTCATTATCATTATTGATGAGTATGTCTGTGTTTGCTGCAAATTAACTGTATTCATTATCATTATTGATGAGTATGTCTGTGTTTGCTGCATATGAACTGTATTCATTATCATTATTGATGAGTGTCTGTGTTTGCTGCATATGAACTGTATTCATTATCATTATTGATGAGTGTCTGTGTTTGCTGCATATGAACTGTATTCATTATCATTATTGATGAGTATGTCTGTGTTTGCTGCATATGAACTGTATTCATTATCATTATTGATGAGTATGTCTGTGTTTGCTGCATTATGAACTGTATTCTTTCCCCCAGCATGCTCTCTTGTGTGTACTTGTCTCTATTCCTGTGAACTAACAGCTACAGTCCTACACATCCACTGCAGTCTGATATTCCCCATCACTTTAGTTATGATCAGTATTGTCAACTCTGGGCATATTCAGTATAACAGTACTGCATCCAAACCTGGAATATGTGTTTCAGGTCCTCCTGTTGAGACTTGGTAAACGGGTCACTGACAGCATCTGGGTCCCATTCCTGCATCTGGCCTCTGTGTATAAAGCATTGAGTGGATAACAGCATTATCAATCAATCAATTCAATCTTATATAGCGCTTCTCTATATACCCAAAGTCGCTTTACAGAGTCCAGTAATCATTCACACACAGTCATACCGGTGGTGGTAAGCTACCTCAGTAGCCACAGCTGCCCTGGGGGCAGACTGACAGACTGCCCCTCCGACCACCACCAACATTCATTCATATTCATACGATGCAATGCATGTCTTTATGATGGTGGGGAAACCGGAGTACCCGGAGTAAACCCACAAAGGCACGGGGAGAACATGCAAACTCCACACAGAAAGGACCTGGAACGACCTGGAACAACCGGGATTCGAACCCAGGGCCTTCTTGCTGTGAGGCGACAGTGCTAACCACTGAGCCACCGTGCTGCCCAAGCCTGAAAGTGGGATACATTAGGTGTACAACAAGCCCCATGTTAATTCAGTGCTGCTGTGCATAGTGTCTTGTTTAAAAATGTAATTGTATGAGTCTCTCAATATTCTATGTGCTGATTAATTTAACCCTAGAATCCATAATGTTGAATGGAGTTGGCACATTCTACACAACACATTTACAGGCCTGTATCTACACAACACATTTACAGGCTGATAGGCTTCTATTCTATAATTCTTGCCTTCACCCCTCTATCAAGTGTCCATATGGCAAGGGGTGTCTGATAGGCTTCTATTGTATAATTCTTGCCTTCGCCTCTCTATCCAGTGGTGTCCAAGTACTTCTGTGATACAGCAAACAAGATCCAGCTTAGGTCATCAACATGAGTGTAAATGAAAGAATGCCTTAATCATTTTTCTGTAGGTGTGAGTGAGCCATCATACATGTTTATTTGATTGGATTTACCTTGATGCATCAGTGTAATCTGCATTCTGGAAGTCGATCATGCGCTCCACTGACCGGTCACTCTTCATGGACACACAAGTGGGCGCAGGTGATGGAGGTCCCTCCTCATGGATGAGGCTCCTGTATAGAACATTATGAATTCACACAGTTTATACCAAATGTGTGTTTTAAATGTGTGTTTCAAATGTGTGTTTCAAATGTGTGGTATTAATGTGTGTTTCAAATGTGTGTTTCAAATGTTTGTTTAAAATGTGTGTTTCAAATGTGTGTTTTAAATGTATGTTTCAAATGTGTGGTATTAATGTGCATTTCAAATGTGTGTTTTAAATGTGTGTTTCAAATGTGTGGTATTAATGTGCATTTCAAATGTGTGTTTTAAATGTGTGTTTCAAATGTGTGTTTTGATTGTGTGTTTCAAATGTGTGTTTCAAATGTTTGTTTCAAATGTGTTTTCAAATGTGTGTTTCAAATGTGTGTTTCAAATATTTGTTTCAAATGTGTGGTATTAATGTGCGTTTCAAATGTGTGTTTTAAATGTGTGTTTCAAATGTGTGTTTCCAATGTGTGTTTCAAATGTGTGTTTTAAATGTGTGTTTCAAATGTTTGTTTCAAATGTGTGATATTAATGTGCGTTTCAAATGTGTTTTAAATGTGTGTTTCAAATGTGTGTTTCCAATGTGTGTTTCAAATGTGTGTTTTAAATGTGTTTTCAAATGTGTGTTTCAAATGTGTGTTTCAAATGTCTGTTTTTAATGTGTGTTTCAAATGTGTGTTTCAAATGTGTGTTTCAAATGTTTGTTTAAAATGTGTGTTTTAAATGTGTGTTTCAAATGTTTGTTTCAAATGTGTGATATTAATGTGCGTTTCAAATGTGTTTTAAATGTGTGTTTCAAATGTGTGTTTCCAATGTGTGTTTCAAATGTGTGTTTTAAATGTGTTTTCAAATGTGTGTTTCAAATGTGTGTTTCAAATGTCTGTTTTTAATGTGTGTTTCAAATGTGTGTTTCAAATGTGTGTTTCAAATGTTTGTTTAAAATGTGTGTTTCAAATGTGTGTTTTAAATGTATGTTTCAAATGTGTGGTATTAATGTGCATTTCAAATGTGTGTTTTAAATGTGTGTTTTGATTGTGTGTTTCAAATGTCTGTTTTTAATGTGTGTTTCAAATGTGTGTTTCAAATGTGTGTTTTAAATAAGGCAAGGGGTGTGTGATAGGCTTCTATTGTATAATTATTGCCTTCGCCCCTCTATCAAGTGTCCAAGTACTTTTGTGATACAGCAAGCAAGACCCAGCTTAGGTCATCAACATGAGTGTAAATGAAAGAATGCCTTAATCATTGTTCTGTAGGTGTGAGTGAGCCATCATACATGTTTATTTGATTGGATTTACCTTGATGCATCAGTGTAATCTGCATTCTGGAAGTCGATCATGCGATCCACTGACCGGTCACTCTTCATGGACACACAAGTGGGCACAGGTGATGGAGGTCTCTCCTGATGGATGAGGGTCCTGTATAGAACATTATGAATTCACACAGTTTATATCAAATGTTTGTCTAAAATGTGTGTTTCAAATGTGTGTTTTAATTGTGTGTTTCAAATGTGTGTTTTAAATGTTTGTTTTAAATGTTTGTTTCAAATGTGTGGTATTGATGTGCCTTTTAAATGTGTGTTTTAAATGTGTGTTTCAAATGTGTGTTTTTAATTTGTGTTTCAAATGTGTGTTTTAAATGTGTGTTCCTGTGCTCAGTCCACTTTCCAGGGTTTACCTGAACTATATGTGTCTTTGGATACAAGGGAGAGTATTCTTTACCTGAACTATATGTCTCTATGGATAAAAGAGAGAGTATGCTTTACCTGAACTATATGTCTCTATGGATAAAAGCGTCTCCTAAATGAATAACTGCGATGTGCGTTTGGAACTGTTATCTAAATATGTCAACTAAACATTAATTGTCTTCTATTGTCACTGGAAAAGCAAAATAAGTGAAAAGAGAGAATGGCAGTCATTGTGGAAGAACTTCCCTTTTTAAAGGAGGGATTTAGATTTGAAAGCATTGAGCTGGTCTGCTGTGTTAGTCTGGCTATGACCTCTCAGGGGGATTAGAGTTTAGAAATGAGAATCTAGGCACCAATCATGGAACAGTGAGGAGTGGTTTTGATGATGGCAACTCATTTGATGGCATGTCCCTGTGTTAGAAGAACACACTGCATGTTCACCAACTTGATAATGTGTTATATGGATGACACTGAAAATCACACAGGCCTCTGTTGAGGTACAGACTGTTATGCTCAATCTTTCTCCCGTATTCTGTCATCTTAATGAAATGTCTCTAATTAGTTAGCCTTGTGCCTGGGAGCTGACTTTAAAGTGAGCAGGCTTTAAAAAACAGTTCTTACTGTTGTAAGTTCTACTGAAAAGAGGTGAATCCAAAATGCCCTGTAACTATTATGACTATTCAGCGTTTAGAGTTTACACCCGCACATGTGTACACACACACACACACACACACACACTCACACACTCACACACTCAGTCACATACACACTCACACACCAGTCTACAACTTGCACTTCAGCAGTTACATTTCTGCACTTCTTTTTCCTTTCTAGGTCGTTTTTTTCTAATTCTTATGTAAAGTAGTATTTATTGTTACACCATGTTCTTTATTGCTCTTAGCTTGACTGTTCTCTCCATTGTACGTCGCTTTGGACAAAAGCGTCTGCTAAATGACTAAATGTAAATGTAAATGTAAATGTCTACAAATGAATATCACTGCAGTTGTATCAAAGTTACCTTGAAGAGGATTCCTTCACCTTCCCTCCTTCTGAAAGACTTGTTTTGGCTGCTGTTTCCTCCATCCTTACGGGAGGGCTGGTATCGTAAAACCCTCACTGTTGATCATCTAATCTGGCATCATTCATCATCTCAGACCAAGCGTACTGAAGAAGGTACCAGAGTAAAGGGTTTGGTGAGATTGTCATCTTTCTCCATCCAGTAGCATTAGCAGTAGCAGCAGTAGCATACAGTTTCAATACAATAACATTCTTATAACTTCCACATGCATTCATATACTATGTTTATGTGAAAAAGGGTTATAACTTCATTTATAACTATAAATAACTTCACATGCATTCATATACTATGTTTATGTGAAAAAGGCTTATAACTTCCACATGCATTCGTATACTATGTTTATGTGAAAAAGTGGCCAAAAGCTCAGAAGCAATTGTAGCTCAAACTGGACAGTCTTGAGGCTGTCTACTAATACTCTTCAGAGCCTTAACTTTGCCTACACTGGTAACTGTAATACACCACCAACCACTCTTCAGACCCTTCAACTTTGCCTACACTGGTAACTGTTAGACACCACCCTCTCTTCAGACCCTTCAACTTTGCCTACACTGGTAACTGTAATAAACCACCACCCACTCTTCAGACCCTTCAACTACACTGGTAACTGTTATACTTTGTCCCAAACATTTAAGACTGTCTAATATCTGATATGTTGTTACTGCTTACTTGTGGGAGTCTCTGTTAAGTGTATACCTCTGTATATCTCTGACGTTTCCATGTTCAGTTAGTTATGAGAAGTTAAGCCAGTTAAGTAAGTTGCAGATGACCACCGGAAACCCATCAGAAAGAAAAGCTCTTTCCCAGTCCTTCGACAGAAACACTTGGCTGATGTTTCTATAGTTTATTATCTTGCCTGTAACCCGGAACACCTCACCTACATGTAGCCTTACTCAGAGCTTACTGGTAACAACTGACAGTAAAGATCATCATTAAATAAAGGTATCATTAAATACCAGCCGTATGCACCTGCTACCTTTGAAATAACCCATGTCTCACACTGAAAGCCTTTCATCCGTACCCATCTCAGTCATAAATTGTCGTGAGGTACTGACTGAAACTGAATTTTGAGATTTTCTATCATTGAGTTTGAATTTCAAAGACTGCCTGAGTGATGCCATGCGTGCACCAACCTGTGGACACCCTTTCCATCTTTAAATCCAGACTAAAGACTTTCCTCTTAGTCATGAATAATGCATCACAACCCGGCACCTGTCACAACATTCTTCACACTTCTTGTCAGCCATGTTGTTGTGTTTAGCAGCAGTGGGCTACAGACAGCCATGTTGTTGTGTTTAGCAGCAGTGGGCTACAGACAGCCATGTTGTTGTGTTTAGCAACAGTGGGCTACAGACAGCCATGTTGTTCTGTGTAGGAGGTCCTTTACGGATCCCGGGTACAGCATGCAGCACGTGTTGTATGCGGTATGAGTTGCAGCTGTCACCAGCCATTGTTGTATCCTGCCACCCTTGCTATCCTTGTAGAACTAAAATGCTCATGCACCATGCCAGCCAACCATAACCAAACATGACTCATCAAAACTAACCATGAACACAATTCCCATCCACCATACACAGCCTCTTCCTCCCACTCTTCGTCTCCTTCTATATCACATCATGCTAAGATATTAATACTGATATTACCTGCCATATTACATACTGTTAATTGTTTATCTAAATTCATGTTTACTAACCAAGCTCTCTTGTATCTCTTACAGCAGTGTTTCCCAATCTTTTTACAGTTCCGTACCCCTTCAGACATTCAACCTCCAGCTACGTACCCCCCCCCCCTCGCATAAATATATATTTGTTTTCATGTTTGTAAGGCCCCCCACCCCCCACCCCCAAAACACACACACACACTCACCACAAGTTAATGAGAAGGGTGTGCTTGAGAGGATGCACATAACTGCAATGTCTGGCTGAATTTGAGAAAGTCTTAAATCGTTTTCCACACAGTCTGTGCCTGTCAGAGCTGAGAACCCACTCTGGTGGCAAAGGGCATCAAAGTCTTTTCACTGAGGTGCGTTGTTATGTCGCGTTTGACAATGTCTGTCACACCGAGTTGATTTGCACACAAAAAAGCTAGTAGCTTGGCTAGCAACAACTGTCCTGAGAGCAGACTATGGGCCTTTACATCTAAGAGATCAGACTATGGGCCTTTACGTCTAAGAGAGCAGACTATGGGCCTTTATGTCTAAGAGAGCAGACTATGGGCCTTTACGTCTAAGAGAGCAGACTATGGGCCTTTACGTCTAAGAGAGCAGACTATGGGCCTTTACGTCTAAGAGGAAGAGAGCAGACTATGGCCCTTTACGTCTAAGAGGAAGAGAGCAGACTATGGGCCTTTACGTCTAACAGAGCAGACTATGGGCCTTTACGTCTCAGAGGAAGAGAGCAGACTATGGGCCTTTACGTCTAAGAGGAAGAGAGCAGACTATGGGCCTTTACGTCTAAGAGGTCAGACTATGGGCCTTTACATCTAAGAGAGCAGACTATGGGCCTTTACGTCTAAGAGAGCAGACTATGGGCCTTTACGTCTAAGAGAGCAGACTATGGGCCTTTACATCTAAGAGGAAGAGAGCAGACTATGGGCCTTTACGTCTAAGAGAGCAGACTATGGGCCTTTACGTCTAAGAGGAAGAGAGCAGACTATGGGCCTTTACGTCTAAGAGGAAGAGAGCAGACTATGGACCTTTACGTCTAAGAGAACAGACTATGGGCCTTTACGTCTAAGAGAGCAGACTATGGGCCTTTACGTCTAAGAGAGCAGACTATGGGCCTTTACGTCTAAGAGGAAGAGAGCAGACTATGGGCCTTTACATCTAAGAGATCAGACTATGGGCCTTTACGTCTAAGGGGAAGAGAGCAGACTATGGGCCTTTACGTCTAAGATAACAGACTATGGGCCTTTACGTCTAAGAGAGCAGACTATGGGCCTTTACGTCTAAGAGGAAGAGAGCAGACTATGGGCCTTTACGTCTAAGAGAGCAGACTATGGGCCTTTACATCTAAGAGGAAGAGAGCAGACTATGGGCCTTTACGTCTAAGAGAGCAGACTATGGACCTTTACGTCTAAGAGAGCAGACTATTTCATATTCATGTTTACTAATACTAACCAAGCTCTCTTGTACCTCTTACAGCGTGACCTTTGCCTACAAATGGCGACAATGTGCAAACATTGTTCTTCATCACCATGATCATTAAGTACATTCCTCATCACCATGGTCATTAAGTACATTCTTCATCACCATGATCATTCAGTACATACAGTACGTGCATTTTAGGCCAACAAGCTAGGCCCACTCACTCTCTTTCTTCCCCTCCTAATCTAGACTGTCTCTGCTGTGAGATGCTGCTGTAGTCTCTTCACCTGATCTAAACACACACACACACACACACACACACACACACACACACACACACACACACACACACACACACACACACACACACACTCCTAGTCTAGACTGTCTCCGCTGTGGGATGTTGCTGTAGTCTCTCTACCTGATGTACTTGCAGAAACCCTCTGCCTACACCTACCCACCCCCACCACACTGCCCCCCTACACCTACCCACCCCCACCACACTGCCCCCCTACACCTATCCACCCCCACCACACTGTCATGCATTAATTCTACCCCACTCATGATATATCTACATACTCTGTGCTAGCTTATTTACACATAATGTAAATAGTTGACATAGTTTTCTGTTTCACTGCTCTTCTCTATAGTAACCTTATGAGCACACTGTGTTCTAAGCTGTTCTAAAATGCTTGAATCCTCTCTCCCCATTTTATCTAATATTAATTTTATATGCATCATGTATATACCATCTTTAAGTACGTATGTATACTTTATTTATGCTGCCATATGGTAGCATGCTTACCCTGATATGTTTATGAATTAATCTGCCATGCTTCTGATTCTCCCCCTCCCTCACTCCTCCCTTCCCTTATGCCCATTAATAGGATGTGTACACAGTTAGAACCATTTGTATGTCATTGCCTTAATATCTTACAATACTCATGGAATGAATCTCATTTTCAGTCCTGTGTGTCACTCCCTCCAGACTGTGTGGCTACCAGTCAAAATATATAGATTTTTTTTTGGTTCGTTTGTTTAATGCAGACTCATCCTACTCAGGCCAGATACGCTGCTTTTGTGCTCAAAGGTTGATCTGGCGTAATGGGTCTCCATCAGTAATGCCATTAGCATTTCCTTTCCTTTACTACTTCTCAAATGTTACACAACCACTGGCAGTAGAACATCACATATTTAAAACGGCTTAAGAGTTCGATACACAGGTCTACACCCTTACTTATCAGTCTGCGTTACCGAAACAACTTTCTTTACTCTCTCGCTCTCACACATGTAATACAGCCCCATACAAACATCCCCTGAACAAACGCATGACTGGACAAATGTAGCTTTTATTTCTTCCCTTTCTGATGAGGTTGGAAATGTATTATTCTTCCGATGGCTCCAGAAAAGAAATAGTTCAGGCAGCAATAAAGACGAATGACACTGACATCTTTGTCTCTCATTTAGCATGGGGGGAAATGTTACATTCAGTAATCATTTTAAAAGCATTACATTCTTGTATTGTCAAGTTGTCAATAGTAGCGCGAGTTGTTACATTTTGACAGTTGTTATATTGTGGTATTTATTGTGTGTGTTTTTTCCATTATACTGTTCTCAATTATCCAAGATCGTATTTTAAAAAAAATACTCCACGTGCCTTGTTTAATAGTTTCCTATAACAAGACATCCCTTAAAGAACTGTTCTGAAAGTTGCGCTCCCGGTAAACGTAAAGTGAAGTTCAGAAACTCACCCTTTAGCGTAGTTCGATTTTCTTCTGCGCCATTCCACGAGGCAGACACAATTTCCTCTTCTGGAGAAATCGCTTGATTAACTAATCAACTTATTCCAAATTTCCTAGCACGAAATAGTTCATAACGTTTTACTGTCCAACTACTTTACGCTCGTGGTGTAATAGCTGGTTTGCCCTGAAAAATATCTTTGGGTATTTCAGAATATACACTTCTGCTCACAGCACGGACGTCACTTCGGTTTATTTTCACTTTCGCCCCCCGTGTGACGTTAGGTGGATCTGCATATTCCGAGTGTGTGGTGCACGCAGGGCATTCAACAACCTCTCCTGTGTATTAATCAAACCATCTTGAAAATGAACCAATATAATAATGAAAAGTTAACCATTTTGAATCGGGACATTCGTATGGAACAGCCAGCCTGTTAGTTTACAAACAAGGCTCTTTCGGTCAGAAATCTAGTAATCTTTTTAGACCACCCAGCGTCTCTGCCTTGGTCTCACCAGTTCCATCGAGGTCTGCTTGAATATTTAGGATCATTGCCTTGCTGCACGTCTCCTTGTCATGGTACCTTCAAGTAGTTTAAAGTGCATGTGAAGTACAATACTAACGTGTTGGAAGTGTACTTGTGGTGGAAATGAATCTATAATTTCATTGGTGAGAGGAAAAATAAAGATCTGATGAAACATTCTCATCTTTATGTTTATGTGTTTATGAGAATAACAGAGTTAAGAGTCTGGAATAGTTCAGAGGTCTGACAAAAAACAAAGATTGCTATATTTATGATCTACGTGCAAACAGGCACATGCACATTCTGAGTTTGCCAAAACTGTCTGATAAAGATCTATCTTTCATAACGGAAGCAAACATCTGGTGGTTAGCTACTTCCTGGCGCAACAGTTTGCTGTTCCAGTTAAAAGAGGAAGTGGTACATTGTCACACTTGCAAAAGCACAAAGCGTTCAGAGACAGACAACACAGAGTTCACTTAAGACAGAAAACTAACAATGAAAATCTCATAACAATAAAGAAATACATGTGTCATTACATACTTCTATTCTGCACTTAAATACACTTTTATTTTGTAGTATAAACAGTGACAAAAACATTTAAAATACACGTCTTCTACTGTACGTCACAGTGTAATAACTTAATACGTAAAGGAGTCATTGTTGATATGGTGCCTTGGGGTCTTAATGAAATGTGTGTGACATACTTTGGTCAAAATACCACAAGGATCAAGTAAAACAGCACCCTTTTTACCCTGTCTAAAACAGCCCTGTTCAGAGCGACCTGTTTTGAGTGCCTGTTCCTTTAAATGCTAATGGGCCAGCTGTACATTGGCTGAGGTCATACAGCCTTGCTGGTTGTGATGAGGACAACCCAATGCTAGTGACTCAAGTATGTTAATACAGTGTGTTCATGTACGAGTATGTAACGCATACAGTGTGTTTATATAAGTTACTGCTTGTTTCTGGTGTTTAAGTACATGCAAAAAACACAAAGCTCATTAAAATGTCACAAGTAAAAAACACTTTTGACCATTTATTAAGGTAAACATTGTTTTCTCATTAAATCGTTGCATTTGGTGACCTATGGCTTTAATAGTAACACAACATTCAAATACACTTTACCTGTAATGTTTTTTTTTAAGATATATTTTTGGGCTTGCTGCCTCTAATCAGATAGTGTTGCGAAGGACTGATGGTTTGCCCCTTAGACTCACATGCATGTGAACAGCCCTTTCACTGCTGCTGGGTCATCCCGTTAGTGCATGCACCCCTTATGGCTCCGCTCAAAGTGGCATAAGGACATGTTTAACAATAACCTGTGCTGTTTAGCAGTTGGAATGTGATGGGCTACGTGAGTAATTTAGGAAGTAGTGTCACTTTAGTAATGTGAGAAACCTTTGCTATTGAATATTGCTATTATTAATGTGAGGTTGTCACTAGCCTTATATTGGGAGATGTCTAGTAGCATGATTAGTAAGTATCTCTGTTGTATTCTGTTTCTTTTGCAGAACCACACACACAAACATAACCTAACCACACACACACACACGCACAAATACATCTACTTCAATACAAACAACCTGTATTCATTCCATTCATCTCAACTTTGTAATAAACCTCAACTTTGGATTGTACATCATCTCAGGCATTTTAATCAGATGCACCACAGTGGCTTCCAAGCATTTCTGACCAGACAACATAGTCTCCATAACAGATAGGGTAACTCAACACTACTGATATCATGGGGGTATAATCTTGTCTGAGGGGGTATGAATTGGCCTAGGCCATAATATACCCGGGGTATAATCTAGCCTAGGCCCCTTTAACCCCAGGTATAGTTCGGACCGGGGGTATACTATGGCCTGTTACACCGGGTCCCCGTGGGTGTTCAAGCCCGTTCATGGTCGGGGCTGCTGCTTGCGCCACAGCTCCCCCTGTTGTCACTTTTTAGATCTCTTTCCTGTTACACGTGTATTTGTGCCAAGTGTGAAAAAATGCCTACAGAGCCCCGAAAAAGTCTGCTGCAGGGAGATACCAGCTTTTTGCGAAATGACATTGTTATTATGCAGTCATCATCTGTTTTATAATCCATGTCACTTACTCTTTCAAATATTTAAAGTTACAAGACTACTGCAGCTTCAGAACCAAACTACCTGCATGGTTGATCATCCTGGCCTTGAACCCTTCTGCTTGCATGTGTTCTCACTACAGAATGCATTCGACATCTAAGAGAGCAGACTATGGGCCTTTACAGCTAAGAGAGCAGACTATGGGCCTTTACGTCTAAGAGGAAGAGAGCAGACTATGGGCCTTTACGTCTAAGGGGAAGAGAGCAGACTATGGGCCTTCACGTCTAAGAGAACAGACTATGGGCCTTTACATCTAAGAGGAAGAGAGCAGACTATGGGCCTTTACGTCTAAGAGAGCAGACTATGGACCTTTACGTCTAAGAGAGCAGACTATTTCATATTCATGTTTACTAATACTAACCAAGCTCTCTTGTACCTCTTACAGCGTGACCTTTGCCTACAAATGGCGACAATGTGCAAACATTGTTCTTCATCACCATGATCATTAAGTACATTCCTCATCACCATGATCATTAAGTACATTCTTCATCACCATGATCATTCAGTACATACAGTACGTGCATTTTAGGCCAACAAGCTAGGCCCACTCACTCTCTTTCTTCCCCTCCTAATCTAGACTGTCTCTGCTGTGAGATGCTGCTGTAGTCTCTTCACCTGATCTAAACACACACACACACACACACACACACACACACACACACACACACACACACACACACACACACACACACACACACACACACACACACACACACTCCTAGTCTAGACTGTCTCCGCTGTGGGATGTTGCTGTAGTCTCTCTACCTGATGTACTTGCAGAAACCCTCTGCCTACACCTACCCACCCCCACCACACTGCCCCCCTACACCTACCCATCCCCACCACACTGCCCCCCTACACCTACCCACCCCCACCACACTGCCCCCCTACACCTATCCACCCCCACCATACTGTCATGCATTAATTCTACCCCACTCATGATATATCTACATACTCTGTGCTAGCTTATTTACACATAATGTAAATAGTTGACATAGTTTTCTGTTTCACTGCTCTTCTCTATAGTAACCTTATGAGCACACTGTGTTCTAAGCTGTTCTAAAATGCTTGAATCCTCTCTCCCCATTTTATCTAATATTAATTTTATATGCATCATGTATATACCATCTTTAAGTACGTATGTATACTTTATTTATGCTGCCATATGGTAGCATGCTTACCCTGATATGTTTATGAATTAATCTGCCATGCTTCTGATTCTCCCCCTCCCTCACTCCTCCCTTCCCTTATGCCCATTAATAGGATGTGTACACAGTTAGAACCATTTGTATGTCATTGCCTTAATATCTTACAATACTCATGGAATGAATCTCATTTTCATTCCTGTGTGTCACTCCCTCCAGACTGTGTGGCTACCAGTCAAAATATATAGATTTTTTTTTGGTTTGTTTGTTTAATGCAGACTCATCCTACTCAGGCCAGATACGCTGCTTTTGTGCTCAAAGGTTGATCTGGCGTAATGGGTCTCCATCAGTAATGCCATTAGCATTTCCTTTCCTTTACTGCTTCTCAAATGTTACACAACCACTGGCAGTAGAACATCACATATTTAAAACGGCTTAAGAGTTCGATACACAGGTCTACACCCTTACTTATCAGTCTGCGTTTCCGAAACAACTTTCTTTACTCTCTCGCTCTCACACATGTAATACAGCACCATACAAACATCCCCTGAACAAACGCATGTCTGGACAAATGTAGCTTTTATTTCTTCCCTTTCTGATGAGGTTGGAAATTAATTATTCTTCCGAAGGCTCCAGAAAAGAAATAGTTCAGGCAGCGATAAAGACACTGACATATTTGTCTCTCATTTAACATGGGGGGAAATGTTACATTCAGTATTTATTTTAAAAGCATTACATTATTGTATTGTCAAGTTGTTAATAGTATCGCGAGCTGTTACATTTTGACGGTTGTTATATTGTGGTATTTTGTGTGTTTTTTTTACCGTTCTAAGTTATTTCCATTATACTGTTCATAATTATGTGTCTCGTATTTTTTTTTAAATACAAACGTTATCCATTAAAGAACTGTTATGAAAGTTGTGCTCCCGGTAAACCTACAGTGAAGTTCAGAAACTCACCCTTTAGCGTAGTTCGATTCTGCGCCATTCCACGAGGCAGACACAATTTCCTCTTCTAAAGAAATCACTTGATTATTTCATAATATTTTGTTTCAAATCAACTTCTTCCTGCATATTCCGAGTGTGTGGTGCACGCAGGGAATTCAACAACCTCTCCTGTGTAGTAATCAAACTAACCAATATAATATAATAATGGTCTCACTGGTTCTTTTACTTATGGAGTGAGGAGTGAGGAGAGTCTGGCTTGCTCTCCCTAAACCAAAGGCAAGGAACACAGATGTTCTTCCGGTCTGCAGGCTGTAGCTCAGTGATCTGGCGCTGAATTGGCCATAAATTGGCACTTAATGCTCTGAAAAACAGCTCCAGAGCAGCCTGATGTCTTCCTCACTAATTTCACCTCTATCTTTGAGCTGATACTCTCCTTCACATTGTATATCACAGATGAAACCTGGAGTTGATGTATGGGATTGGATGGGATGTATGTCTATATATTTGGGATTTTTTTAATCTGTGAGGACAACCAAAACATCTGCAACCTGATCACTAAACAGTTGAGTGATGAGTTGTGACAAGTAAAACCCTTCATGTTGAACATTCTATTAATTATTCTAATTAAGCGAGTCTTCATCTAATATCATTGAGTGCATTTAGTGTGTGAACCCTTGGGGTCCAGCAGCTGCTGGTGCCTATCACTTCAACTTAACCTTTTCCTTTTTTGGGTTTCTTTTCATGATTTAACTCCCTCAACTTCCTGATATGTTATAGATTACATGTGTGAACAGGTCCCTATGTGTCCTCCCACACAGTGGTTCAATGTTGCTCACTCCTCTCATGTAGCCACTATGATCAAAGTCTGCTTGGATATTTAGGATCATTGCCTTGCTGCACGCCTCCTTGTCATGGTACCTTAAAGTAGTTTAAAGTGCATGCAAGTACAATACTGACATGTTGGAAGTGTACTTTGTGGTGCAAATAAATCTATTATTTCATCATCGGTGAGTGGAAAAATGAAGATCTGATGAAACATTCTTATCTTTATGTTTATGTTTTTATGTTTATGAGAATCATCAAGAATCTGGAATGGTTCAGAGGTCTGACAAGCAGAACTAAAGATTGCAAACAGACACGTGAGAGGCAGAATGTCTTGCCAAAACTGTCCCGAACGGATCTAGCTTTGATAATGGAAGTACATCTGGTGGTTAGCTACTCCTTGGCACGACAGCTTGCTCTAAGGGTTAAAAGAGGAAGTGGTACATTGTCACGCTGGCATAACCAGACAG
>NW_024879791.1:0-10000 GCF_900700415.2 Clupea harengus | reverse complement strand
GAGGAGATGAGGGACAGGAGGAGATGAGGAGATGAGGGACAGGAGGAGATGAGGAGATGAGGGACAGGAGGAGATGAGGGACAGGAGGAGATGGGAGATGAGGGACAGGAGGAGATGAGGAGATGAGGGACAGGAGGAGATGAGGGACAGGAGGAGATGAGGAGATGAGGGGACAGGAGGAGATGAGGAGATGAGGGACAGGAGGAGATGAGGAGATGAGGGACAGGAGGAGATGAGGGACAGGAGATGAGGAGATGAGGAGGAGGAGATGAGGGACAGGAGGAGGATGAGGGACGAGGAAGGAGGAGTGAGGGAAGATGAGGAGATGAGGGACAGGAGGAGATGAGGGACAGGAGATGAGGAGATGATGGACAGGAGGAGATGAGGAGATGAGGGACAGGAGGAGATGAGGGACAGGAGGAGATGAGGAGATGAGGGACAGGAGGAGATGAGGGACAGGAGGAGATGAGGAGATGAGGGACAGGAGGAGATGAGGGACAGGAGAAGGGGGAAATAACAAAGCAAAGATGGATGAACCTGAGGGAGGGTGTGTGTGTGTGTGTGAGTGTGCTTGTGTGAGTGTGTATCCATGAGAGAGGGTGTGTGTGTGTGTGTGAGTGTGCTTGTGTGAGTGTGTATCCATGAGAGAGGGTGTGTGTGTGTGCTTGTGTGAGTGTGTATCCATGAGAGAGGGTGTGTGTGTGTGCTTGTGTGAGTGTGTATCCATGAGAGAGGGTGTGTGTGTGTGCTTGTGTGAGTGTGTATCCATGAGGGTGTGTGTGTGTGAGTGTGTGTGTTTGTGTGTGTGTGTGTGTGTGTGTGTGTGTGTGTGTGTGTATTCATACCTCGTGATCCAGCCATGAAGCCCAGGATGAGTGCTTTCTCTGGCCTTGTGTTCTTGTTGGCCATCTTGAACACCTCCTGTGCAGCATACATCTGTGTGTGTGTGTGTGTGAGTGTGTATACATTAGAGAGGGTGTGTGTGTGTGTGTGTGTTGGCCATCTTGAACACCTCCTGTGCAGCATACATCTGTTCTCTCCGCACACAAAGAGCACACATGCACAGAAATCACTTCCACAGCAGTCATCAACACATTGATTAAAGATGACAGACAGTGTACCTGTCAAACTAATCTGATGTGATGATGACATTAAATATGATTTAATCTGAATGAGGGTAGAGGTCATATATAAGGGTAGAACACATACACATGTCCCTCACTTCACACTGAATGTCTCCTTCTCCTGCCATTCTGAGAGAAAGGAGAAGCACAGTGCGCTCCTAAAATTCCATTCCATTTTACTATTCATTGAATTCAGGAAAATGTTTGAAGCACTGAGGAATAGACAAGGCATACATTTAAGGTTGATTTATCACATTTAAGACTGATTTAACACATTTAAGGCTCTAATATTTGAAACTAAACGTCTTACATATAGAAGTTTCAAATAGAAAAATCTAAATACCATTGTTATTTAGATCCTGAAATGAATGTTATATGTGAAAGGAAATTTAAAAATGTGGGTCATGCTAAGGTCACTTTTGAGATGGTCCTGCAGATTAACCCTAGATACCCCTAACCCTAGCAGCAGCAAAAAAAATGGAGTGGCCTCTTTATTCCAGTCAGGTCTACATCTGCAGCTTTGCGATTGTGAAACTGTGGAGAGTGCAGATACGATTCCCCATGAAGTGAAACTTCCAGATGTGCAGAAGAAGCATGATTCCAGATGAGAGTTATTTGGGTTTGTGACTATTTCTATCAGAATGGAAAAGTGTACTTCGGGCCATGTAGCTATTTTTCCTGAACAGTTCTTGAAATGTGTCGTATTTACTAACATGAGGAAAGGGGTGCTGTGCAAGCTGAACATAAAGCAAAGCTGTTGTGGATACTTGACCAGAACTCCTAACCCTAACCCTAACCCTGACCAACAGACATCTTGCACACCTTGTATCACTCTTGACCAAAACCATATTCTCCCGGGGATGTCTGCATTAAATTGGCACCCCTAACTAACCGCCAACAATCTTAACTAACTTACAAAAAAAGTAAATACTAGCCACACAAGTGTGTCTGTATGGAACTTAAACATACTGTTTGTGCTGTGATGGATCCTTGGTTCCAGTGCGAAAGATCACGAAATACGTAGGCCGTATGGTTCTGACTAAGGCCCTCGTTACCATTGGGCCCAGTGAAATCACGGACACCTACAAGTTGCCTTAGGGTAAGACCACTGCGACCTCAAAGCCTGTCAGGGCTACGGTTGGGATTGTCAGATAAAGACTGATGCCTGTTGCCTACACCTATAATGTGTACTAAAATGTTACAAGACACCTTCATAAGTGACAGATAAGACAGTATTCTTCATTATGTATTGACGAGTGCCCTCTAGTGTCCAATACTAGTATTACATCCAGATGATTACTTGCCAGCTAAAATGTGTAGTGCCTCCACCGGCCAACACAGAGCTGACTCTATCCGCCCTGGAGGTGAGAGTCGGGGACGAACTTGAGCTGACATTGGAGCTGTGCCCAGCACTGAGGTCATCTTCAGTGAACATTGGAGCTGTGCCCAGCACTGAGGTCATCTTCAGTGAACATTGGAGCTGTGCCCAGCACTGAGGTCATCTTCAGTGAACATTGGAGCTGTGCCCAGTACTGAGGTCATCTTCAGTGAACATTGGAGCTGTGCCCAGCACTGAGGTCGTGTGGGGTGTGTGTGTGTGTGTGTGTGTGTGTGTGTGTGTGTGTGCATGGACGGATTAAGAAACCACGGGCCCCTGGGCCTGGACATGTTGAAGGCCCCCCCCTCCGCGAAAAAAATTATTGTGCGCCCGCAAAACACGCACGCACGCACACGCACACACAAACACAACCAATGTGTTAGATTTTACGGTCGAATTAGATACTTTGGCTATTGTATTGGGAAAGTAAACAGGTCAAAGTTTACTCTGTAACATCCAACTTCGGTGAGGTGTGCACTGCCCTGTTATTGTTTCTGACATTACATGTGACAGGGCAACAGCCGAGTGATTCTTTTCCAAATTGAAACTGATTAAGACCTACCTGTGGGGCAGCATGGGGCAGGAGAGGCTGAATGGGCTGCCTATCCTGTCCATTGAAAAATCGAATCTTGCATCACCACTTTTATGTTTGAAAGGCGTCGTCCGGCAGGTGTAGCCTACTGTGCCTGCTTGTAGGTCTTGACTTTCAGATTCTGCGCCTAAACTAGCTATATCGTATCGTCTCATCACATGATCAAATAGAGACTTGACATTGGACAACAAGATACATATTACCCAGCAATCATCATTGCATATCTGTATATGACAAAAATAACAAAGAAAATAAGAAATTATTCATTTAATTGAATCGTTTTTTTAATAGTTGCTATAGTGTGTGTACGATAAGCATACAGTATAATTTTGTTATAGATTGCTACTGACGATTCCCCCTAAAAATTATGAAAACCATGACAGAGACAGGTTTGCCATTTTGAGGCAATATATAGCATAAGCTATCCTCAGCACTTCCAAAAAGTCATGCTTGATCACCGTCGCATTAATCTAGCTTTTTCTAACACAGCACAGGAGGTGTGTGTGTGTGTGTGTGTGTGTGCTAAGCTCTGTCTGGTGTGTTATACAGTGGTGAGGGAGGTGTGTGTGTGTGTGTATAGCTCTGTCTGGTGTGTTATACAGTGGTGAGGGAAGTGTGTGTGTGTGTGTGTGTGTGTGTGTGTGTGTTAAGCTCTGTCTGGTGTGTTATACAGTGGAGAAGGAGGTGTGTGTGTGTGTGTGTGTGTGTTAAGCTCTGTCTGGTGTGTTATACAGTGGAGAAGGAGGCGTGTGTGTGTGTGTGTGTGTTAAGCTCTGTCTGGTGTGTTATACAGTGGTGAAGGAGGTGTGTGTGTGTGTATAGCTCTGTCTGGTGTGTTATACAGTGGTGAGGGAGGTGTGCGTGTGTGTGTGTGTGTGTGTGTGTGTATATAGCTCTGTCTGGTGTGTTATACAGTGGAGAAGGAGGTGTGTGTGTGTGTGTGTGTTTTAAGCTCTGTCTGGTGTGTTATACAGTGGTGAGGGAGGTGTGTGTGTGTGTGTGTGTGTGTTAAGCTCTGTTTGGTGTGTTATATAGTGGTGAGGGAGGTGTGTGTGTGTGTGTGTGTGTGTGTGTTAAGCTCTGTCTGGTGTGTTATACAGTGGTGAGGGAGGTGTGTGTGTGTGTGTGTGTGTGTGGGTGTGTGTGTGTGTATAGCTCTGTCTGGTGTGTTATACAGTGGTGAGGGAGGTGTGTGTGTGTGTGTGTGTCTGTGTGTGTGTGTATAGCTCTGTCTGGTGTGTTATACAGTGGTGAGGGAGGTGATTGAGGTCCATGCTAATGACTACATGATGAAGCTGGTGGAACAGACCAACCTGCACTTCATCGTCACCAGGAAGGCCAGGGAGACAGGCCAGATCGTCTCGGCGATGCTCACCGTTGCCATGCGCAAACCCAAACTCATAGTGAAGGTGTGTGATCCTGCTCTCCCTCTGCTCTCTCTCTCACACTCATTCCTCATCATTTCAATGTTTTTCTGTTTATTTCTATTCTTTCTTGCATCTCTCTCTCTCCCTCTCTCTTATTCACTGTAAATAAGGAGGAGACAAATCAGACTGGCATCATAATGTCACGCTGTTTCCACTGGAAGTCAGAGAAATGCTCTAAACTGCTAAATGAAACTCACTGTTGTAGTTTATTTTTTTTATATTTTATCTTTATTGAGGCCAACAGGTTTCAAACATTGTAGGATACTTTTCCTTTTACATCATTTTTCTTATGATTTACAGGTGCCTGATATATAGGAAAAACTAAATAAAAAGGAAGAAAACAAATAGAAAATATAACTACAGGAATTTTCCATCTGTGTCACTACCTCATATCAGTATCAGTTTTCTTTCCAGGCCCATTTATTTATTTATTTATTTTACATTTTTGTATTTTAACAATAAGAACAGTTCAAACATAGGGGGAGTTTCACTATGCCTCTCTGAGAGAGAATAAAGAAAGAAAAGAAAAAAGGACAAGCATATACATATACAAATACAGCCAAACAAAAAAAAACTTCAAACTAAATCTGATCTTAAGCCTATATGTTCAACATACCCAGTCCATTTAGACCATATCCTAGAAAATGTGTCAGTCTGGATTTTGAGGGAGTAAGATAACTTTTCCATTTTATATATATCATGAACCACATCTAACCATACTCCTATTGTAGGAGTCTTGTTTTAACCACCTTCTTGAGATTGCTTTTTTGCTCGCCACCAGAAGTATAAGTAACAACCTTTTATCTCTGTAATCCCAAGAGTCGAATGAGATGTTTCCTATGTATAAAGTGTCAAACCTACATGGGATGATTACTTTGAAGGTTGCTTCCAAGTGAGAGTGTATTTCTTGCCAGTATGAAGTTAGTACTGGGCAATCCCAGAAGACATGAAAGTGATTGGCCTCATTTGCTCCACAGGCCCTCCAGCAGGCTGTGCTAGGTATTTGGGTCCGTTGTTGTACTGGTGTTATAAAAAATCTGGACAAGTTTTTCCAGCTATATTCTCGCCAAGTATTTGAGCATGTTGTTCCCCATTGTAATCTACATAAGCATTCCCAATCTTCTTCAGATATTGGAAGACCACCTTCCTTTTCCCATTTCTCCTTAATATATAGAGTGTTGTCTGGACTGTCTTGGCGCAACCCATGATATAATCTAGACACAACCTTCTTGCATATTGATGAATTGTTTGCACCTTTGAACACTTCCAAAATACCTGTCTTTTGCCCTTCTATTGCTCTGGCTATATTTTCCTGAAAGTAGTGTCTAACCTGGAGATACCTATAGAAATCTTGGCGTTGTAGTCCATGCTCTTGTTGATACAATTCAAAGCTCTTAAGTGTTCGTTTATTTACAAATGTGTAGTAAGTAGTAAGCCCCCCCTTTGATCCAAGTCTTAAATCTGGAGTCCAGACTATTAGGAGAGAAATCTGTGTCAAAAGCACACCATCTTAATATTTTTAGGCTGGGTTGCACCAACATGGATTAAATTAATCCTGGTTTAGAGTTAATCTAGGTTTAGTAAATCCAGGTTTAAACTGGTTTATAATTAATCAGAGTTGTGTTGCACATCTTAATTTTAACCCTGGATTAGTTAAACTAGTTTAAACCAGAGTTAAAACACGATTAGTTTATGTTCAATGTCCGCCATGATGGATTCCGACGAAATGTAAACAAATTCACAATGTATGTTTAACAAATACGGAACTAAATAGCCCTAAATAAATGCATGCGCTCTTTTTCCTAAACTATCTGCGTTTTGAATAAATGCCGTTACTGATACCGTTGGCGTTTGTACTTTATACCTACCACAACAGCGGCTATAGCTAACCAACCCCGTCAATTTAGCCAGCTAGCTAACTACTAACTATGGCACGGCAAAGAGGGTCTAACTTCTCAACATTTGAAAAGATGTTGGTGGCCGAAATAATGGAGGAGTTTGGGATCACCATTGAGGATAAAAGGACTGACAGCAGTACTTTAGAAAAGAAGGAGAAGAGCTGGGTACGGTTAGCAGACCGCTTTAACGGCTCTACAGGAATAAAGGAGCCGAGGGACAGGGCACAATTAAAAGCCTGTTGGAAAAATTTGAAGGCTAAAGCTAAAAAAGATGCAGCGGAAGAGAGGCGTAGCTTATTTCAAACCGGCGGAGGACCACCTACAAATACGGATCCTATATCAAAAAAGATAATTGTTATGATCCCGCAACAAATTTCCCCCCTCCCCAACCCCTACGACGATGACGGCGCTTTAGATGAGACTACAGCAACAGAAGCTACAAGTAAGTAACTACCAACTTGCAGCAATAACGTGACAAAAATGACGAAAGTAGGCTATAATTTTGCCTTCAAAGCATTTGTTAGAGCCGATGCATTACATACCCCTCAGATGTTTATAATAATTTTCAAATTGAATAGCACATCATACTACAGAAATAACAGTTCCATGTTCTCTAGTAGCCTATGGTATTGTTGTATTAAATTAGTTATTTCCTATGTTATTGGACCTCAACAGACCTCAAGAGTAACCTCCTAATGTGTAATGTAATGTAACGTTTTTTTTGTTTTGTTTAGCTGACACTATTATTATACTGGAGCCAGTGGAGCCACATGCAAGAAACATGGAAGCAGCAGCATCAACAGTGGACCCCCCTGCTAAGCACCCTAAACTTACCTGTCACCAGGAGCTTCTGGCATTAGAGAAGGAGAGATGCATGCTGGACATCGAAAATGCTAAATTAAAAAAAGATGTCCTGTTGCTACAAAAAGAGGTCCTAACTCTTCAGAAGCAAAGGCTACTGGATCTAAGCCAGGCACAACGAATTGAAAACATTTTGAATGAATTCTGAAACTTAAATTTCGCATTATATTTGTATTTATTGGAGTAAAATGTCAAATTGGCAGTCCCCTTGTCTTGCTGTTCTTGTTAGTTCTTCCCTGTATGGATGAGAAAGTAAGAAGCTTATTAGTTGTTAAGTATGGGTTAAGGTAATCTATTGTATAAGTGCACATATCAATCAAAATATAACAGTTTTCTGCCAATACTGACCTTAATTACGCTGCAAAGTGGTTTTCGATCAGTGTTCTCCTGACAGCATTGCCATTTGCGTTTCCAGCATTCTGCACTTGAGCATCTGCCAAATCATCTTCAAGTGGGTGCTCTTCCTCCTCGGGTAGCTCATCTCCTACTCTCTTCCCAAAGTTGTATAAAACAGCTACTGCAACAATTATAGTCAGGGTGGTGTCCAATTTTGTGCGGAGTCCCTCCTGTATACAAGGAAATCTCCGCTTCCACACCCCAAACACTCTCTCTATTACCCCTCTTGTTTTAATGTGAGAGTAGTTGAAGTTTTTTTCGGCCTGGGTCTGAGGGTTCAAAAGAGGAGTCATTAGGTATGGGCGACATGCATAACCATTGTCCCCTACTAGGTGTCCACGGATCTCCCCTCTTTCCAGCAGTGCACAAAGTTGACTGTTGTCAAAGATTCGGCTGTCGTGTGTGATCTGGGCCTGGTCATCACACACAACTTGAACATTTATCGAGCAGTAGCCCTTTCGATTTCGAAACAGTTCCCCATTCTCACCACCTGGGCTGGTAATGGGAATGTGGGTGCAGTCAATAGCCCCAATTACTCCCGGAAAACCTGCTCTCCCATAAAATTCAGCTGTTGTCTCTCTCCTGGGTTCAAAGCGTATATACTGATTCTTCAAACCAGCAATTGCCTTGGACACTCGGCTGACAATTCTGCAAACTGTTGATTTATGCACTCCGAAAAGATCCCCATCAACCATCTGAAAACACCCTGTAGCATAAAATCGCAAAGCTACTAGGAGCTGGAGAAGTGGTGGCACAGCAAAATTCCTCTCACTTCCATGCTTGATTGCTGGTCCAACCTTCCCATTCAGGTATATGACAGACTCCTTTTTGAATCTATAACGATGTGAAAACTCGCTGTTGTCGTAGAATTCAATTGGGTTTAACCTATCTCTAATTTTCCTGCGAGGGACTCTTTCCACTAACCCCATCCAGCGAAGATATGCAGCCATGTTGTCAATAAAACTGAGTTAAACCTCCTCCAGGGGTGGTTTAAATATAAGTGCTAATCCAGGTTTAGACTAGGTTTAAAATGACTGGTGCAACAGATTTAATTTTAATCTAGATTTAAATGGGAATTAAACAGAGATTGCCAAAGGGTTAGATTAACCCAGGATTAATTGTAAACTAAGGTTAAACTAGGTCGCTAGGTCATAAAAAGTCACATTGCTCTATTATGGGCTAAACAGTCACATAATCAAACTCACCATTCCAGGGCGGGAGATTGAATCAGTTGGATAATCTGTTGGCATCAGGCTACTATCCACTGTCCACATTCTGGGGTGGATCATCTCTTCGGAAGGCTTGCAGTCGCTCTTTGTAGTGAGGGGTTCCAGAACTTTCCACTTGTCGGGCTCGTCCGATTCTCTGCCAGCTTAGTTTTTGAAGGCGCTCCATCATTGTCTCAGGTTGCTTGACAGGCACGATGTTAAATCCCTTCTTAGCCAAGTCCTTCGTTGCCTCTCCCACGGTGTCGTAGATCTTGTCTCCTTCCCAGTATCTCACTTTTAGTCGGGCAGGGAAGAACGTTTGAAACTTGATGTCTCGCTCCTTGAGAGCTTTTCTTACTTCAGCATATTCTTTTCGCCTTTGCAGAATGCGTGGCGGGTAATCATTGTCAACATTAATTTGTGTTTTTTCCAACATCAAGCCCTTCTTTTGCCATGCTTTTCTAACTACCATCTCTTTGGTTCGGAAGCTGGCGAATTTGACAATGATAGATCTTGGCTGTGCATTTGGCGGTGGCTTAGGTCCTAGTGAGCGATGGGCTCTCTCGATTTGTAGAGTCGTTGTATCAGCAATGTCGAGGTTATCACCCAGCAGTTGTTCTACCAACTCAGTCACTGATGCACTATCCTTTTGGGCCCCTTCTGGAATCCCATATAAGCGGATATTTACTCGTCGTGAGCGGCTCTCCTGCTCGAATAACTTTGTCTCCATTTGAGCATGAAGTTTTAGCATTTCTGACAAAACACCCTCGACATTTTGTAATCTTTCTTCTGCCTTTTCGATTCGGTCTTCGGCCTCCTCCAGTCTATTGTTTGTTTTTGTTATTTCTCCTTTGATTTCCGCCAGTTTAGATTTATTGTCCTGTCGAAAGTCTCTTAATTCTTGGAGGATCAAAGCTAGATTAGCCGTTGGTTCTCTGTCAGGGCTAGCCGCGTAAGAATTTCCAGTTTGCGTCCCTGTTTGCCCTGTTTTTTTTATTTATTTTCCTTCTTTTTTACCCCTAGCTGACATCCTTGCACCTCTTACTCAATATTTTCAGTTCGTAAACGTAATTCAATGTTTAAGGAGCATGGAAACATTTCGAATACTCGGGAGCT
>NW_024879790.1:25000-72119 GCF_900700415.2 Clupea harengus | reverse complement strand
CACCGCTAAAGTGTCATATAGTGTTTGTCAGGTTTTTTTTTTTTTGGTCGACGATGCCATATACTTAGACTTCACTGATCCAGATGAAGCTTGGTGTGATTGTGGCCCCACATGGCTGATACGGAATATAGGGTTTGTGTCCCTAGGTGGGCGTGTCCCTTTGTGCTAGAGCCCCCTGAAGTGGGCGTGGCTCGAAGCACATTTTGGGCAATAGCTCGACAACCATTTCACCAAAAATTACAAAAGTTTTATGTTAAGTTGGCCTCGGAGGTGCATGACTGTAGCTCATTACAACTCATTTGTGGAGTATGGCCACCTAAAGAATAATGTTCAGTGCAAAAATCTAGCACTTCATCAGCCTATATCTTGTGATGTAAAGGTGCAAAGTTCACAAAATCTGACGCATGCCAAATTTCATGAAATTTAGTTCACTTGAAACTGACACATGTCAGTAACTCAAAATTATGAAACTTCTATGGCAGGTTGGCCTCTAGGGGGCGCCGTACCAGCTCATTACGATTCATTTGTGGAGTAGCGCCACCTAGTGAGTAATGTTCAATGCAGAAATTGAAATGTCATAAAGGCCTGTTATATCAAATATGATACCAAAAAAATATATATTTATTTTTTATTAGAATGTTCTGGCTAACATTGGATGTGTCAGTCTTTGCAGGGTTAAATGATATATGATTCTCTCTTTTTTTTTATATATATATTTTCAAATATTTTTCAGTTCTTATATCCTAGTTGCATAGTCTTGCTAATTCTCTCACAGTAGCGGTCATATTGCTGCACTGCTGTGCGGTACGTCTAGTTCTATTGATATAAACTGCCTGATATTCTGCAGATGGAGGAGACCATGTCCCCAGCTCCTGCCACCACTGCAGAGGAGGCCATGTTGACCTCTGCAGACGCAGCTGAGGGCACGGGGTCACGCCGGGCATCGTCAGGGGAGACCAGGGAGACCAGAGGATCCATTCCCATGGCAGCAGCCGGGAGAGAGGAGACGGGGGCAGAGGTCGAACCCTGGGTTGCATCTGTCCCACCGGTAAGAGCTGATCTCTGGTTACTGATCCAACAGCAGTGCCAGCACTGTTTTTATAATGTCACCATCTCAAACCGGTTCTGTTTTTATAATGTCACCATCTCAAACCGGTACTGTTTTTAAAATGTCACCATCTTAAAACGCTACTGTAACACACCACACCAAAGGTGGGGCACATCTCACTGAAGCCCAGCTATATGGGTGTAATATACACACCTGTTTATAACTGTAGTTTACATATATGCAAGTGTGTTTGTGTGTTTGTTTTTTTTTGGGCGTGGGCGTGTGCATGAGTAGTTAACAGTGTTATATCTGTCTCCATCTTTGCAGGAATGGGTGCCCATCATCAGGCATGACCTTCTGTCCC
Source organism: Clupea harengus (assembly GCF_900700415.2). Lineage (NCBI taxonomy): Eukaryota > Metazoa > Chordata > Actinopteri > Clupeiformes > Clupeidae > Clupea > Clupea harengus. The sequence goes on along the minus strand of NW_024879790.1, from coordinate 70,707 downwards.
AGAGGAAGATGAAGGCGCAGCCTCCTTTGTCCGATGCCTACCTTCATGGCATGCCAGCCAAGAGAAGGAAGGTGCGTTGTCTTTGTCACAGATATATATATATATATATATATATATATACACACACACACACACACACACACACCAGCTGATACAGATATTTATCACACACTCTGCTACACACATACACCAACAAACAGACCACTAAACGCATACAGTTTCATCAACATGTTGATTGATTTAGAACTGTTACATGTCCGTCACTCCTGCCACTTGTTTCTCCGTAAAGCCCTACTTCTGCCAGACTGATCTGATTGGTGTGTTGGTGATTTATGATAATGACTGATCAATCGACACTGATCAATATGACCTGGTGTGTTCGTCCTCAGACGGCCCAGGGTGATGGCCCCCACCTCTCCCTGTCTGATGCGGTGAGCCGCGCCGCCCGGGCTGCAGGTGTGAGGCCCGTCACCACTCCAGAGAGCCTGCAGGGGGAGCTAGAGGCTCCAGAGTTGCAGCAAGCCTACAGTGAACAGGTAACTTACCAGTCCAGTCTCCACCGATCACGTATAACTGAGCAGGCAACCAAAATAAAAGACAAGAACAGTTGTAGAGTGTTGCAGAGAGTTGTTGCTATGTAAGAAGAAACAAATGACAAGATGAACTGTGTCAGTGAATTGCTGGTTTGAGCTTAATACAGCCAGTTAGGAAACGGTATACTGCATTAGCTGTGCTATTATAAAGGAAAGGAGGCGATCACCTTGTTATGGTTTTTGTTTGTCATGTATCTTACTTGAAAGGAATAAATGGGCGCACAAATTACATTTTTTCATTTTGGTTTAAGTGTAGTTATTGGGGAAGGTATTTTAACGGAAAAGCTTAACAGACACTGGCATTGAACAGAGACTCAAAAAAAACATCACAGTGTCAGTCACACACTAGTAAAACATGGAGCGTCATGGAAACAAGCTATTGGCTGCAGCTGGTACTAAGCAAGTAAAGTAGAGTAGTTAGGCTTGCATCACTCAAAGAACCCCTACATTTTACATTACATTTACATTTAGCAGATGCTTTTATCCAAAGCGACGTACAAAGGAGAGAACAATTAAGCTACGAGCAATAGAGAGTGTAACAATAAAAAAATACTACTTTACATAAGAAATAAAAAAAAAAAAGTGCAGGAATGTAACAACTGTAAGTGCGAGTTAAGTACTAGTTAGAGGAAGGATAATGAGGTAGAAAAAGGAAGAGGAAGGGAGAGGGAGAGGAAGTGCAAGTTACACCTGCTGAATGTTCCTCCATCAGCGCTGGCATCATGCATAGGTGACTTATCTGTGTGTGTGTGGATGTGTGTGTTTCTGTCGCTCAGGTAAAGGGTGATGTCAAGAAGCGCCTGAGTGATGATCCAGAATACAGCACCCAGCGCTTCCCCAACACGCACCGGGCTTTCTCCGAGGACTCCTAATCCCACTGGCCGCTTTACCTGTCAGTCTCATCTTTCCATCCAGACATCTATAAACTTCCGAGCAGGTAGACGTCCAGGAGATGGTGGAAGAGGAAACTTCTGCTTGGACAGTGAAGGCTTCATCTTCCAAAGCCCCATGCTTCAGCACCCTTCAGATGTGCTGAATGTGTTTTCACTGGTCATGGCTTGAAAATCTGTTCTCCTCCATACACTTACTGCTGTCAGTCAGGTCCATCAACCACACATAGTCACACATCAGTTACAATAGTAATGCTTTCACCTGTGGACTACATATCACTACTAGCTAAAGTCTTCTGTGGACAACATCTTGCTTAGCGACACACGCTCTCAGCTGTGGACGAGACCTGACCTAGCACAACCGGCGCAGTCCTCCCCTTTAGACAGCGCTCGGCTCACCCTGAGGCTTGCTTGTTAATTTCCTAAGTTGTAATGTTAAGTTGTACATTGTTGTAATAAGTTATTGAGGTGTTGATGATAAATTAACGGGAATAATGAGGTAGGGGTCGCTAAGACGTTAATGAGGTTAATTAATGACATGATGCCACGTAAATGACCTTGTTTAGTCATTTTGAGGCTGAAACCTATTTCTGATTCATCCATTTTAGTCCAATTTGGTCCTATGGGTAAGACCTCCCTGTTGCTGTACAGCAGTTTCATGAGGTGGGCCTGTGACTTTTAAGAGTAACAATTTAGCTGTTCGTGTGAAGTACAATTACTGTCTTCCTGCTGGTTGTTATAGGGTGAATTCAAAACAACCTTCTGAAGATGTTTTAGCTGTTAAAGAATAAAATTACCCACCTTGATTAGTTTGGACGGATCCTCTGCTTTTCTCTATTCTTGTCTGAATGCTATAGTCACACCCGCCACGCTCTTTACAAAGCTGTGTTTTGAATATCTGCAATAAAGAAATGTAAGTCTTTTTGTTTCATATTCTTTATATGTATTCATAGATATGGTACTTATTGTTTATTTTAACAGATCAAATAAGATCCATGAAATAATCTGATGAGCAGATTAAATTGAAAAGGGAAAAAATGAGGGGACACTGGCGCAAGCAGTAGCCCCAACCATATACGGGCTTGAACACCCACGGGGACACAGGTTCGAATCCGACCCGCTGTCATTTCCCGATCCAACTCCCCAACATCTCTCTCCATCTCATTTCCTGTCAAACCTTCACTGTCCTATCTGATTAAAGGCAAAAAGCCCAAAAACAAATCTAAAAAGGAAAAAAATCATCAAGACTGCATCTCAAACCGTGATGACTTTTCACTCTACTTCCATCATTGTGCCCTGGACTCTTCTGCTTGTTTGAAAAAATAACGGTTCTCAGGTAGTTCATCTAGCAAACGAGATCAACAAGTTTTCATTTCATCTTCCTGATGGGTTTGCTCATTCTTCATCTTTGTCCCTGAAGGTGGCAGCATTGAGGCCTTTTTCTGGTAACTGAAGTGGTATATAAATGTGACCACATTGTTTACGATGCTTTATCTTTTCATTTAATTTATGGCAAATCATTTGTACGGATGGCCATAACATTTATTTTATGCCTTTTAGTAGGCCTGTCAGATCTGCAGTGCCAGCAGCAGCCCAGAAAAATCCCACAAAATAATTATGTTTATGTTGCTATGGGTTTCATGACTTCACATTAACAGGGTGGGGTACTTGGCAGCTTTTGGCTCCACAGCTGTCTACATCTGGGCTGTAGGTATCCTTGCTGTAGTTCTACAATGCCAGAAACCGACTCCAGACAGTTCACAATGGAGATTAGAGCTGCTGCATTTTCACATCTGCATATCAATGTCATCCCTCCATTTATGAATTAGTCACATGCCGTATTTGTATGACAGCACAGCCTATTATTTAAAGCAACATTATGTAGGTATTTTTAGGTAATGAGTTTGTATAACGTCCTCCTATTCATTTTGATGGTGTTTGGTCACGTAAAGGATGCATAAACACTTTGTGCTCCGTATTGGGACCCATCCACTTTTAACAGAACCAAGTGCAAATGTAAGTCCAATGAAGTTGCACTTTTTATCAGCAATCCTAGATTTGTAGTGTCTAGCACCAGTCAGTCAGTACAGCAGGCTATTTACATGAGTAACCTACTTCTAAAATGTATAAATTATATTTAAACATGTTTAAAATGCACCTTATGTAGTTGGGTTGGGGTTTGTGTGTATATGCATGCCTGCTTGAGTCTGTGTAGGCTATGTGTGAAAGTATTTGTCTTTGAGTATCTGTATCCTTGTTTGTTAGTTTGCCCCCTCACATGAAATATTACTCCACCTGCAGGCTATCACTACTTTTCAACTCTCCTTCTGACCTGATCTGTACTCCACTCTAGTTTCCACTTTAGATTGTTGACTACATCTGTCCTCAATGTGAGCTCTCCTCTTACCATTTAACTCGTTTATTCTGTCTTCATTCTTTGGCTTTGTTTCCTCTCCACACTCTTTCCCTCTCTTCTTGTCCATCTGTTCATGTGTCTGTCATTTTTTTTGACGTTTCACGCAGCTATTGGCTGTTTGCACAGAGGATAAGAAATTAACTGGCGACTTGGCGGGGACGTTTTGGATTGGTCTTCCTTCGACGTTAGCACAGTTAATGTTACGAAACGGTTTCAGGGAAAAGTTATAGTTATAACGACCCGTGGGTTGTATTTCAAACCACTGCAACATTCGTATCATCCCTTTAAAATGGATTGCCTGAATGTTTCTAGTATATTGCCAATCTCACCAAGGAAAAAGCGAGGACAAATCCAGGTACCGTGAGCTTGAGCGAATTTGGTTTATTTCATGTTAATGTTACTGTATGAAATTGTTACGTCGATGTTACAAGCGTACTAATGTTGGTTTTTGTGTTACTAGGTCATATTTGGACCAATGTTCTCTGGAAAGAGGTAAGTTATCCTATTTCTGGCTGATGTTAAGTTAATAACCAACAATGTTATGTACGCCAAGTTGAGCTATGTTAACTGAAGCTAATCTCATAATATAACATTATCTAGGTTATTGAGTAAGTTAGACAACTATTTGGGTGACGTAAATTATATAGTATTGTTTAACAGCTAAGCTAGGTTAACATGAATGTTACTACCCGACTTTGCACCAAAGCGTGGTTGATATCTAAACTGCTTGTAAGGAATGCATTGAATGCAATTTTTTTTTACATTTATATTCGTTGGCATTCCGAACTATGTAAGTGTTTCACGACTGAGACTTAAAATCGAGCCCAAATGTTGTCGTTGTCCTCAAACTTTTGAATGTCTTTCGCGCCAACGTCGTTTGGAGAGCTCCTCCCTTTCCTGCGCGCGAGTCAGGAACGTGTTTTGTTTTTCTGTCATTTTTATCGCTACATTAACGTATATAAATGGGTGGAGCGTGGCGAAATTTCCCGCGCCATTAGTGTAAAGTCTGTCAGATAATGTAATCCCAGTGTACCTGTTGAAGACGTGGCATTTTCCTTGGCATTTATTCTCAACCCACTAACTCCCCTCATGCCTCATGTCTTCTTTGGCGAAGAATGGAATGGGGGTGTGCGCAGAGATAACACTCCGGCTTGCGCATTCGACTCCTGCGTGATACCTGGAAGGCACTTCAGGACTCTGGCTAGAGATCTTGCCAAACATGTTCTACTTCCTTCTCTATTAGGCAAATTTGAACCGTGTCGTGAATTGCCAATAAAATTGTAATGTTAAACAAAACCTCATGTCAGCCAACAACTAACATGGCCAGACTTCACAATGTATAGTCCATGGAAGCTGACCTACAGTTTTACAGAGTAAATACAATTTCTAAATACCTATTTAAAGTAACTCTGATTAACACTTGCAAAGGGTGGGGTGGGGTGAGGTTGAGATGAAGATCACTGATTAAAGTTTCCCAAATTGTTTTCCATTTCTGAATTGAGACTTTAAGGTGCAGGCCACTATTGTAATCCAAATCCCTTTTGTCAAATTCATCAAATTGCTCTTCATGCTCCTGTAGCTGCCCTTTGCAGTGTGTGCGCACTGTACTGTACAGTCTTGGCTCTGTAAATGGGAAACAAACATAGTGGCTTGAACCGAACACTACATTATACACAAGCGTCTTTGAGAACATTGAAAAGCGCAATATAAATGTGATGTAGTATAATTATTATTATCATCATCATTATTATTATTATTATTCCAGTCAATCCAAACATAGCCTCTGGAACATGGTGGGACTCGGGAGGGGTGTTATTTGATTGGCTGTGGGGCTCAAATATCAACAAGCTTTCACCACAATCACAGACTGCATCTTTAACCCTATCTGTTTATATTTTACAGCACTGAATTGATGCGGAGAGTGCGTAGGTTCCAGGTTGCACAGTACAAGTGCCTCGTGATAAAATATGCCAAGGACACTCGCTATTCTGACCGAGGGGTTGCCACACATGACAAGTACGTTTGTTTTTTCATGTCTTCGTGTTCTTTCGGGTGTCAGGATTGGTTATTTTTGAGGTCATTAAACCACCGTGTCACTCCCCAGGTATACAATGGAGGCAGTACCAGCCAACTGCCTTGAGGATGTGCGTTCTCTGGCACTGCAGGCTTGTGTCATTGGCATAGATGAAGGACAGTTTGTGAGTAGTCACTGCATTAGGAATGTCTCTCACTAAGACCGTCACCATGGGAATGAACAATTATGATATACAATGACCTAACAGACTGAGTTCTACTGGTTGACTAACGCCTTTCACTTTTTTTTATGCTTCAGTTTCCAGACACCGTGGCGTTCTGTGAGGAAATGGCCAACAATGGCAAGATCGTGATTGTTTCAGCACTGGATGGTACCTTTCAGAGGAAGGTAGGCACTGTTTGGAGCATGTAGAGATGGAGATTGTTAAGCAGTAGCAAGCCATTAAATGCAGATGAAAATGCTTTTAAATGTTTTTTTTCCTGTAGTATAAAAAAATTACTTACAAATATTCATGTTTTTGGTTTTTTGGGTTTTACCATGAATGAAAACCCACAGTGGCTGATTAAACACATTTAAATTATGAATGGGTGAAACTTGTGAAAAGTGTGTAAAGCTATGCGGTTGGCAATAGTAAATACCAGAAGATCGAGATTGGTGAAACTCCGACCGTACAAACAGTCATTTTCTACGGTTATTGGGGTAAACAGACGCTGTTGTAGCTCATGTTTCCATGTTGTCTGAGCCCCATAGCATGTACAAGCCTGTCGGTGGCGAACACAAGCGGTTTGTGCTGGCTTGCCCTCATAGGATTCCATTCATATAGCCGTTTGGCAGTTCCGGTTTTAGCATTGTAACTCAATACTGGACCAATTTCGGTCGTTGGACCCAAAAAGATTCCAGGATGAAAAGTCCCGAACTTTCCCTTTTAAGGAATTACATCAAATGAAGAAAAACAATGTTGTTATCATGTCTTTACCTGCCTCCTCCCACTGACCCTTAAACTCCTCCTCCTCAGGCATTTGGCAACATCCTGAACCTAGTGCCGCTGGCAGAAAGTGTGGTAAAGCTGAATGCAGTCTGCATGCAGTGCTTCAAAGAGGCTGCCTACACCAAGAGGCTCGGTGCTGAGAAAGAGGTAAGAGGACCAGAGAGGAAGAGGTCGGCTTGACATGAGTTCATTCTGAGGGATTTTATCTACAGTTCAGGGTGATTCACACTAAGCCGACATTTGCTGAAATAATTTAGGCTGTGTTTACTTGTGTTCACAGTCCTGATCTTAGCCTTGGGATGTGCATCTGAAACCTCAGTGCAGATGGATCTGCATAGATCCAATGCCAGTTCTCAAAAGGGGGGTTTTAAACCCTTGATAATGAATAGCATAATGATAGTATAGTGGAGAATGAATACAACTTTGAATTCCAAGGGGGAAATGTTTAAAGTTGAGTGAGTGCCTCTTTATACACATGAACAGCATGTCCTACCATTGTTGGACAAATTATGTTTGCATCGCATGTAACTTTAAGTTCCGATCTGTGAGGTTAATCAGCAGTGCCGTGATCTGATTTCCATATCATATCCTATCCGATTAAGTGGATGTAATTTGTCAGCTACTATAAATCGAGGCTCTCTTTATAACACTAAAACTAGTACATTCCTCAAAATCTAAATAAACCGTATGCACTCGTGAAATGAACTAAAACTAAACTTAAAAAATACATTTTAAAGAAAAGCTTTCGATGTGATATTTTCAGAACTATAATAACCCTGATTGTAAACATAGCCTTAGTGAACTAGTGGATGCAGAGTGCTCTATGGAAGAAAACACTGAGGGCCTCATTTACTAACATTGCGACCGCAGCTTAATCTGCGCCTTTGCCAACCCGTATATAGCGCACGGTATTTTGCATCTATTTATCAAACAAGAACCTCATCTGAATGTGTCGACACCTTACTAAGCGTAATCAGCGCCTAACCCCGCCCATTAGTGTTATTTAGCGCGCAGCTAAAATAGGGAAGAAAGAGCCTGCGTGTTCCTTCCACCATGGATGATGAGTTAACATTAGAATTAGAGCTTTTGGTATACGAGGTTACAGCAAACTAACCCGGGTAAATATAGAAACTCATAAATATTTCTCCATTTAGCCCTTCCGTCCACACTAAAAGTTGTCATCACTTTGAATTCAAGACTGTCTTTTATTGGTGAGCTGATTTTGGGAAATTCAACTTTTCAGCGAACATTGAGTTTCTGGGTTACTATGGTTACCCCTCAGGGTGCCTGTGCAGCTTCATATTAACGAGTTTATGTTCACGAGTTCATATTCACACATATTAGCATGAGTTAATCACACACAGGCAACTGCAAACTGTTAAGATGGTTCCCTAAGCTAGAGATAGCTAGGATAGTTAATAGCCAGGTTAACTGCTCCATAGCATCCCTTTAAATAGTCTGGTAGGAATACACGACACCCCTTACTTTTAAACGGCGTATTCCAACACTGAAAACCATGCTTTTCAAAAACGCTGCCCTAGGCAGATACATTTGAAAACTGTAGTTGTAGGTTGCCATGGCACTGGGGGTAGCTTGCGCTTGAGAGGCTACAACGTCAAAATAAACATGGAAGGTGAAATGAATATGCTGCTCTGTCTCTACAATTTACTTACCGGTAGTTAAGTTAGTGTACTTCGAGTACAAGTACTTTTCCTGAATAGATACGCGTTACTCCTACGCAGAAGGTGTGCACTGTACTCGGTGTGCTTGAACTATGAGTGAAAATACCGTTTAACTTTAAACCATACACAATGAGCGGTGATTCTGGGTAAGACGTGGCCGAACTTTTCCCGAACAGCTAGCTGGTGGGACCGTTTGTAATTCTATTTGTTTGTATGCCTATTAAATGATATATCAAATATAAACATTACCAAAAAAAATAACATTTCTGATGTTCGTATTTTTCAAATTTCTCGCAGGCACATAGTTTTCATTTAGCAGCTGATATGTCAGGCTAAAACACCTCTTGTTTCGTTACTAATACATAATTAGGCGCACTTTACGCATCTCCTCCCATCTCTTTGCGACGAACTTTCCCACACCCACTTCCCAGCAGCGGTAATCTGCGCTTTTACTCAGGTGCGCCTCCTTTGGAAATACGGTTTTATGTCTTTACCCGCTATTTTACGCCTGAAATGGGCGCAATCCTGTTAGTAAATGAGGCCCTGAGTGTGTTGTAAAACTACTTGAGACAAACAAAACACACTAACAATGACCCCTACATAGTCTGGAGGTGATATGAGCTCCACTACAGTCAGGAAATCAACATGACACGACTGCTTCTTATTCACATCTGTCTCTTTACCTGTGTCCCAGGTGGAGGTGATCGGAGGAGCTGACATGTACCACGCCGTGTGCCGTAGCTGTTACGGGGGCCTTTTGGCAAAGAGTGGGAAAGAAAATTGTGAGCCTTCTCGAGAGGAGACGCCTCCGAACAAGGTCTCCGGCAAGCAGCTGGACCTGAGCGCCCAACGTAAACTGTTTGGCCAACTACAGCTCTGAGTGGGTCTCAGATGGGCATGATTGGCACACTACAGCTCTGAGTGGGTCTCAGATGGGCATGATCGATGAACTGAGGCAGAGCATCAAAACCAACCAGTGTCATTTGTACATGTCAGATTAATTCTTTGTGGTACAAGACTGTTGTAAAATGTAAATTTGTTAGAATTAACATATATTTGGTTGTTTACATTGTGTGTATTTTTAAAAGCTTTTTCATCAACGATCACAATCAAACATCTTTTATCAAACATCACTTTCTGTACAATACATGTGTATATACCAGTAGCATAACTATGATTTGATGTTTTGATTTTGCATATTATATTTAATGAAATAAACTATAGTTGTCATTTCAGACCTAATGTAAACATTTTCATTCTTATTGATCCATGGGATTACAGCTGGTTGGTACTGTACGCATTTGCCATGAACATCTGTAGTCTAGCAGTGAATTTTCATACAGTATTTTTTTTTTTTTTTCCATCCTGATTTAATTATGAATAATTATTTCATGAGCTGGAGATCTCTCTCGGTGTGGTGTTCTTGGGCGTTGCTAATGCCTTTGCTTTGGTGTCTCAGAATCTTGATCGAATACAGTCGTATGAAGGACACAAACACCTGTCGTTCCCACTAGCCATCCAGACTACGCTCTACTGTATGTACAGTAGTTATGTGGTTTGAGTCAGAACACTCAAGTGTTGCACCAAGGGTACTTGGAAAGTTGAAATTGTTTTCTTGTCAAAAACATGAGTGATTCTGGAACAGATTAATATATGCCTTGAGATCTTAACTTCGCCCACACAATTGAAATGTGGCCACAATTTTTCTTTAACCCTTCAGTTTTGAACATTCTAATAAAATAATGTGTGACACTTCCAGGCAACACAGGTGTGAGACTGCAAGCTTTATTTTCAGGAAAGTTACAAACACCACAAATTCAAAGATCTGTAGGGCAAGGCTCCTTCTTATTACAAAATCAATTCATTTCACACATATAGTCCCATTATTCTAAAATACATGACCAGACTGGTTTCTACCAAGACTTGTCTTTGTTCACTAGGCAAGGGGGCATAGTTAAGGTGACACCATGGCTACCGTTACAGATTGATTGGAGGAAAGGCTTTGACCATATGTTTTAAACAACTTTCCTGATCAAATCACACAATGGACTAATTCCATAAGACCTGTGCAACTCAAAGGAGTCATAGCAAACTTACAAACAGCATAAAGAAAACTAACATCTACGGTAAGGTTTACACTTTACTGTAAAACACAAATTAACCTACAAATGGGTTCATGAACAATATAAGACAATTCAATATATATTCGATGGACCCAAATAAACAATCATTCTGCAACATTCTAAACACACTGGTGAGATTGTATCTGCAGTATGCTCATAACACATGACAGCATTCGCAATAAAAAAGTAGAGTAAACATAATCAAAATCGACAAATGGACATAAATTGATTGATGTGAACGTCTCACATTCTACATTGATGAATTTCATTATGTGCTCTGAACGTTTACCCAGTTACTCAGTTCAGTTGTACTCCAGAGATAGTGGCACTGATCAGTTGTACTGATAATTAGCCCTGAAATCAAAAGAGAAACAGAAATATCAATAAATGTGATGTAAAGATGCACTCCCCAGTAAACATAACAGTAATTTGAACTGAGAACTGAACTGAACTGTCATTTTCAAATGGCATACAATTCAGATAGGACTCACAATGGGACTGTTTTCATTATTTCTACAATGAACCTGATTCTTATAACCTTCAGTAATCAGCTTGACAGCCATTTTCATCTGTGAAGACCTATGACTCATCACTGTTCACCAACAGATCATTATTAGTTAGTGTAGCCTGTGTTGTGAAGACAGCACACTCACACTCACAACCTCAGGCATGGGAGACCCATAGGTGCCGTGAGGACGTCTTTTAAGACGTCGGGGAGTGAAGTTTAATCGCTCCACAGTTCTGTACCTGCTGGCTATCGTTACATGAGGTTCTCCAAAGAAAGCTTCTCCATAGAACATTTTTGAAGAACCCACAAGGGACCTGTTTTCTGTTTGAAGAATGACACTCACCACCACCATCCAGCACATGATGATCACAACGCTGTGTTTCACACACTGGGATCAGCACTCCCAGCGCTCGTCTCTGAGTTGGGAATGGAATTAACACTCCCATCGGTCTTCACTGAGCCGGTAGCGGATGCTGTTGTGAGGAAGATGGTAAATATCAACCACAACATATAAACAGTCTTGTGAATAAATAAATACTGTCAGGCAAAAACCTGCTGTTTTAACCAACTTGCTAATAAAGCCTCTTATAAAGTACATAGCCAAAATGTTTATGACAACTAGCAGAGTAAATTGTAGGACAGAGAAAGCATTTATTTAGTTAAATTAGGAAATGTTAATCTAATAGACATGAATGACTTTTACACCCCATAATTACTGAATTAGTCACTCAGTGAGTTTCAAAACATATTTTCAAATTAAAATATAATTTTTTTTACCATGTCCAATGTCCAAACCAGAGTCTTTGCTGCTACCTGAATCTGTAAATAACAGGTATTACGTGTCATAAAAAATAATCACATTCAATTAATAGATCAATTTATTAGTTACAAGTTAATCCAGGTTTACAGTACAAAAATATTACGTAAGTCATTGGTGTGAACTTTTTGGAAGATCTAAAAGGCGCAATTTTTTGTTTTAGTCCAAGGAAGAATATGATTGCACAAAAAAACTGATAAATCAAGATGCAAAAAATGGCCTGAACTGAGTTTGCTCACTGCATGGGTGCAGCCAAATCAACACAGGACCGTCATGCTCTAAAAAGAAAATACATACTCTTGTCATCTCCGTTCAGCTTCTTTTCCTCTTCGGGCATTTCATCAGCATTGTCAGCCTTGCCTATTTGGGAGACAGTAAGGAATAATCAATCTGATGGGTACTCATTGATCCCCCATATGGACTTCTTCTCTACCATCTTCATTGGAAGCCATAATAAATGTACCTTATAGATAGTGATACATATGCAGTATATCCATAAGGTATACTGAAAAGGAGTTCACAATAACTGGATACCTCCAACTTGCCTTTTACTTCAGCTCCACTCAAAACAACCTCGGATTGAAGTATTTCATATAATTTTCCACTTTTGTGTACAATGGTAAAACATTAACATCCTCTACATTCGATAATATTCTCTTTATTTATATATTTATTTAATATACTTTTGCCTGGCCTAATTTTACCTTATAAAACTTAACTTTAACATAAGAAACAATAAATGGGCTCACCTCTCGTAAGCGTCTCTGTCTCAGCTGGTGCTGCTGTCGCCTCAATAGTCCTCGTCCCTATAGCATCAATAAAAAACATGTCAGTAATTAATTATGTGATTTGGAGGGCCATTACTAATATAGACACACAAGCGTTATTTTTACATGAAATCCCACATCAATAAGAACCTGTGTTGGAGAACCTATCAGCTGGTTTTCTCTTGACAAGTAAAACCACAAGTATGACTACACCAACAAGAAGGAGAACTCCAACTCCAACTCCAGCAGCAATCGGAACAATAGGTGAAGATTCATCAAACTCAACTCCATCTGAACACAGTAAGGATTAAAACATTAATCAAAGCACTGTTTCTGTCATAGCCAAATGAACACCACTCAACCACAAGATTAATTTGTATTAATCATACGGACATAGCTTGTTCAATTATGTACATGATTCATGAGACTGCAGAAGACTGGACCCCATTCCACTGTGAGGAGTGGAGGGCTCCCCTGACCATGTGGCAGAAATGCAAAACAGAAACTTTTAAACAAGGCTCTTCATTGTGATGTGTTTTTGGTGTGTGTGTGTGTGTGTGTTTGTTTGAAGTATGGTTGTTTTCTAAATCTGCCTGTAGGAGCCATTTCTATCCACCTTTTAGTTAGGTTTATTTTAGTGTTACTTATTTTAGCCACTTGGGGGAGTATTGCACTGGGTGTGGCACGTCACGGGAAATTGGGTATATCTACAGGTGTGATTACTCAATTAGGGAAAGGTGTGGATGGCGGGGAACACACGGTTCTTACTGTAGCCGTGAAACCCACTTCACCGACAGCATCTTGTTAATAAGCAAACAGCACTGGGTGAAAGGACCGATTTTATGTACACATTTATACTTTTATAATAAACGGGAACACCACCCAAAGAGAGTTTATGCCTGGACCAAGGATTATTTGCTACGCGTTGGGAACACTTTGCCGTCCACACTGAGGCTAATAGGATAGCCTCCACACTGCCCTTTTAAGGGGATTTCATGGATCCATTTTGTACTTGTTGTAAAAGTGAAAAGCAACAAACATATTTAAAATAAACAAAACAAGGCTCTTCATGGTGAATTCACATTTGAAGACACGGATGTTGTGCTGTGTGACTGGTTTTATACTCTTGTCATACGTTTGGCAGGGAACACAAAACACCTTTCACTTTCTGTGTAATTCAATTCAGTTTGTTTTCCCTTGGTGCTGAATAGTTAAAGCAAAAGGACAGTGCTGGGCACGTATTAATGCTAGTCCTCAATGAATATATCCCTGTGTGGTGCAGTTTTGTAGTGAAAGTCCAGGTTTCAAAAATCGAAACAGACACAAACTTGGAAAAAACACCTTTCAGGGGGACTGACTACAATGTAAGGCCTGACTTGAGAAATGTCCCTCAAAACATGTCCTGAGTTAGTACTGCTCTGTAATGAAATCTGTATCAGTAAGTCTCAATAAGATCAATAAGATCCTCTGGAGTCTTACAATGCCTGATCACCTTAAGACCACACATCACATATACAGTATACACGCTCACAAAGTTAATCAGATGGACAGATAAGGGGAAAAAAGCAATTATTACCTGTCTTCCAGAATCTGACAACTGGTGCATTGAGGGTTTTGTGGTTTATGAAGCACTCATAATCATTGGCCTCAAGCTTTGGCACCTCCACCTGCAACCTCACCTGGTGGGTGCCATCACCATTTGGAAAGACATCTTTAATCTCAGCCGTAACCACAGCAGTCTGGCCCCTCTGAATAGACATGTCAATGTCTTTTGGATGGAACCCTGTAGCCAGGCAGGTCATGCTCAGCTTATCACTGGAGAACTTGCTTACCCTAGCAAAAAGATAAACTTCTGGTGGAGCTGTAGAAGACAGATGTGAGATTAGTCTTTTTTTTTTCTTCTTTTCAGATTATTCTCTGACATAAGAAAACACAATCGACAGTACATACAGGCTTGTTTAAGTTCTTCTTCAGCATAGGCCATGAATTTTTCCAACCACCCCACACACTCTTTCTCCAGGTAGCCCTTGGTGTACTGGTTGAGGACGGGCACCCCGTCCCACTTCCTCTTAGTGGGTACTGCTTCCGATACTGCTGCTATCCACTGCATTTCGTTTTCATCAAAGGACAGGAAATTCACTCCATCATAGTTGTACTCATCAACGCCACTGACAAATTGGGCGCGACCATCAGAGTATTTGTCAATCTCACAGCCATGTCTCCAACTCAGTACATGAAGATCTGAAGGGCAAGTTTAACAAGTGAGAACAGATTGTAAAGCTAGCTGTGCAAATGTTAGCCATTGTTTCAAAATTCAGTCAATAGTTCAGTTAACTCAGTGTGTCAAAAACCAGCTGCTCACCAGATTCATTCTGCTTCATGCGTTCCATCAGAATGTTCACGTTGACTTTGAACCACTGCTCTTTGCTCTGGCGCGACTGGGTTCCCTTAGTCCAGTAGTCCGCGGCAAGCTTCTCTTTCATCCAGTTCTCTTGAGGGATCTTCTTCTTATCTACACTGTTGTAGTAGTCAATCTTGCGATCATCCAGGAGGCCCATTGCAGTAAACTCATAGATGTTGGGAGCGGTTACGGTCTTTGATAGGGCTGTGTATATGTAATAGAGGGAATGTCTCTCTGGATCACGTGGTAGACCTTTAGGGAATACAGAAACTGAAAGTCAGAGACTGAATTTATTGGACAGGTGTAACAACCGATAACATTACACTGCAGCAATTAAGCACACGAAAGCAGACAAAGTCCAAGTCTGCATGAATTTTATGATGTTTTCCAAAGTAAGGTATGGCTCATGTTTCAGTGTTGCTCAGTTACTGGTATCACAGGTCACTTTACAACTGATTGTAAAATATACAGCCAGAGAACTTGAAAATAAAAGCTGATTAAGCTTATTATTTTCTAATTGCTGAACACAGAAATAGCCTTGCCCCGTTCAATCATGCCATCTAAAGGGTTTTTGTGTGTTGCTTTTCAGTTCAATTGTGTGGTGCTTTTCAGTTTGCAAATATATGCTCTATTAAGGCGTCTACAGACTGATATTTCAGCAAGATTGATGTATGTAGACTGTCCGATGATAACACTAGCTGGATTGTGGGTCTAGCGCCAGTGTAGCGTTGCCGTGTCATTTCATGCTGCATTTTGATGGCAATGTCCATAGAATATCTCCATGATATTTTCAACTAGACGCGCTTGGCGCGGCCGCACAAAAAAGCGCACGGAACGGTCGCTCTGAAAAAGCCTTTTCTCTAGACAGCCGCATGCGCTCACACCTCATTGGGAACAACTGAAAAAAGAAAGCTATAGAAAAACCCCTCTAAATGGACACTCACCCTTAATAAATCAGTTAGCTACGTGAAGTTCTAAATTGTAAAGGCCTATCTATCTTGGGTTGAAAAGTTGAAGTTAAGCGACACATTTGGTTGACCTATGGTTTAATTTTCTGCCCACACTGGCAACAGTAGGACGCTAGCTTTTGTTCCCGATCACAAACAAGAACCTCAGAAAGCAGCACTTACCGTTTAAAGAGGGAAGGATGACCCCAATAAACACCGCAATTATAGTTAATCCCATTTTTTCTCTATGGCAGAGCCCTAGATGAAACCATCCGTTCCAGATCATGAGCTGCTAAAGTTTGATTTGTACCGAGACGGACTTTAGAACATGATAATAAAAATGACTCGCAACTAACCAATGAATGTTGCAGGGTGATCATAAAACTTGTTAACATGAAAAGACGAGAGACAGCGGCACTTCCATACCTGTCGTCGCCATTTTGACAATTGTAAAAGATACACATATTTTCATTGTGAAAACTTATTCTGAAGTAGACACCCAAATGCAAACTCTCACCTGGTTGACGGCATCTGCTCCTTGTTCAATACCTCTCATTCTCATCATCACCTTCTCTAGAGCTAGAACAGCACCATTATCAGTCTTCCCTGGTTTCACTAAACAAAACGAACTATTCTTAATTACTTTTTCTTCACTGTATCCTCAAATACTAACCCTCTGAGGAAGGCTGATGTCTTCACTGAGCTGAGGTTGATGGCCCTACAGGTACCATTTTCATTTTAACAGTAACGAGTCATGTAAAAGCTGTGATTGCCCGTTCACAAACAAGAACCTCAGAAAGCAGCACTTACCGTGTAAAGAGGGAAGGATGACCCCGATAAACACCGCAATTGTAGTTAATCCCATTTTTCCTCAATGTCAGAGCCCTACATTAAACCATCCGTGCCAGATCATGAACTGCTAAGGTTTGATTTGGACCGAGACGGACTTTGGAACATGATAATAAAAATGACTCGAAACTAACCAATGATGTTGCAGGAAGATTATCTTGTCTTGCATAACGCTGTCACCATTTTCAGAAATATAAAAAAAATACACACATTTCCCCAATCACTATTTTCATTGTGACTACTTATGCTGTAGTATTTTTCTAAAAGCCAAATAAGTTATTCGACAACTAAAATTAGTATTCAACCTTTATACATTAATACTTGGTAGAGAACCTCTTTACTGCAATCAGCCTTAAGTTTTTTGAAAAGTACCAACTTTGCAACATGATGGCGGCCCTAGACTACAGCCGTTTGCATTTCGTTGCGGTGTTTTTTCTATAGATTAATGTAGCCTCCAAATGATGATTTAGAATGACTGATATCTCCAAATATTTAAGGTTAAGGTATCTGACAAACGTCTTTATCTAAAGTGACTGACAAAACAATATTAATGATAGCAGATTAAGGAAAACATCAATTATCACAAAGTAATAATCATAATAGTAACAATAGCTATACGATTATAACTTATTTTATAGCCTATGTGTGTGCATGGGAAAATAAGAAATAAATGAGCATGTTTCTGCAGATTGTATCAGAATGTAATGTTTTATTATGATTGTTTACAGTAAGCCTAGATCTGGAGTGATAACCAAGTTTTTATTCAGTGGATTGTGATTTAGTACTTGAATCTGCAGATTTTATGTTGTGTTTATTAAATAAGCATTTTACATTTTTATATTTTGTGCATAACCCCAGATTTAAATATCATACATATGCTTTATAGGTGTGATAAATATTAAATCAAGTTACTATTTGAGTTATCACTTAGTGAGATATTTTTACTCTTACTAAAGTCATTATGCACTTCAGCAACCAAGAAATGGCAGTTAACAGGAATGGTGGAGGTCAAATTGAGGTCTGGAAGATGAAAACGTTCAGCGAGGGAAAGGATTGCTACAGGGGCACATCAAAACCCCCGTAGACTGCAAAAGACCTTCAGGAAAATTGTACAGATTCGGGAGTGGTGGAACACTGTTCTTCTGTGTAGCGACACCTGCGCAATTATGACCTTGAAGTCATCAGAAGGAAACCTTTCCTGCGTCCTCACCCCTAAATTCAGCATCAGAAATTCGTACAGGAACATCTAAACAAGCCTGATGCATTTTGCATTCTGCGGATTGATGAAGTTAAATTTGAACTTTATGATCAAAGCTATGTTTGGAGAAAAAGGGGTGCAGAATTTCATGAAAATGACACCTCTCTAACTGTTAAACACCAATCAATCAATTTATTTATTTGATCAAGAGGGACAGTGTACATTCATGAACATTAAAATGTAAATGCACCCAATTATAGCCAAAAGGCTAGTTTCCATTGGCAGTCCCCCTGCCAGAGTGAAAAAAGGCTATACAACCTAAAAAAAAGGCATTAACGTATATATCAAAAATAAAATAATAAAATAAAATCCCAATACACAAGCTCCACTTAGTCCTTTACCATGGGTAGAAGGGAAAGAACAATTGGTATACAAACAAGTGGTAAACAAAAACCAGGGAGGATCGGTCATGCCTTGGGCTCATGTTACAGCCAGTGCCATGGGAAACATTACACTGGGTGAGGGAGGAATGAATTCAGTTAAATAGCAGCTAATTCTGGAAGCAAACATCTCATGTCTGTAACAATCCACAATGGACTTCCTCAGCAGGTGCAAGCTGAAGGCTTTGCTATGGCCCTTACAGACCCCTGATCTATACATCATAGGAAATCTGTGGATAGGCCTGTCATGACCCAGCCTGGTCTGCGCATGCCACGCCCCCTGCTGTCAGTGCTCTCTCTGTTCCCACATGTAGGTAGCAGAGTCCTTGCAGGTGTGCGCAGGTGTGCTGTATGGTGGCTTGATGAGCTCTGCTATAAGAAGGCCATGACACAGGGTGCAGACGGGCTCCCTCTCCTGTACGCGTCGGTTTGTTATCTTTTGTTTGGACACATGTACACCCCTAGACACCCGCTTGCACTACATTTCTTGCAATTATACTGACTTTTTCTATTATTCTTTAATAAATATTCTGTATTGATTTTAACCTTGCGTGTGGAACTCCCTATGTTCATGTGATTGAGCCAGCATATGTAACAGGCCTCAAAAGAGCAATTCATGTGGATAGGCCTCAAAAGAGCAATTCATGTGGATAGGCCTCAAAAGAGCAGTGCATGTGGATAGGCCTCAAAAGAGCAATTCATGTGGATAGGCCTCAAAAGAGCAGTGCATGTGGATAGGCCTCAAAAGAGCAGTGCATGTGGATAGGCCTCAAACGAGCAGTGCATGCAGGGCGGCTTAAGAATCTCACAGAACTAGAGGCCTTTTGCATGGAAGAAAGGGTGACAATGTCCCAAACAAGATTTGAAAGACTCTTAGCTGGCTACAAAACGTGTTTATAAGCTGTGATACCAAAGTTAAGCAGTACTGGCCATGCAGGAAGCCCAAACCTTTGCTTTGGGCCCTTTTGCTTTTTTTTATCATTTTGAAACTGTAACTGTAAAAAAAAATGTGTTTAAAAAAAAGACACTTTTGGGAAATCCGGTCAATCCCACTGTATTTTTTTGTAACATTAAGGACAAAACACAACCATTTTAAGACACCAAATCCGGTTAATCCCACTGCATTTTTAACATTAAGGACATTAAGTGCCTCCTCACTGAGTCTGATCACTGGCAAAGGCAGACTGAGAGGCTGAGAGGCTGAGGCTGCAGTGGGCACAGGCCAACCAAATACTGGACACTTGAAGACTGGGGGAAAACGTAGCCTGGTCTGATGAATCTCGAGGCACAGATAGTAGGGTCAGAATTGGGTGCCAACAGCACGACTCCATGGACCCAACCTGCCTTATACCAACAGCCCAGGATGGTGGTGCAATGGTGCGAGGGATGTTTTCTTGGCACACTTTGGGATCGTTATTACCAATCAATCAATTCAACCAATCGCTTGCCAGTGAATACCTATTTAAGTATTGTTGCGGACCATATGCTTCATGGCCACAATGTACCCATCCTCTAATGACCTCTTTCAGCATGGCTCCATGGCCCAGGATGGTGGTGGTGGTGCAATGGTGTAAGGGATGTTTTCCTGGCACACTTTGGGCTCGTTATTACCAATCAACCATCGCTTGAATGCCTCAGTCTATTTGAGTATTGTTGCTGACCATATGCATCCCTTCATGGCTACAACTTACCCATCCTCTAATGACTACTTACAGCATAATGCACCACATCCCAAAGCAAAAGTCAGTGAGTTCAATGGAATGGACTTCATTCTCGAACATGCATTTTCTTAACCCTCTTCTTCTTCTTCTGCAAACGTCTCTATTGTTGCATGCCCTTATAAGGAGCTGGCCGGGTGTTTATACATGCAAATTCAGGTGTACGAGAACGTGTGTTCGATTTAAGAATCAGTGCACAGCTAAGAACACTTTGGCGGTTTAAGAACACATTTCCAGACGTTCATGAATCCGTCGGGGATCTTTCTTAGGGTTGGTCTTACGAAGTTCGTGAGAAGATATTTAAGAAGACACTTAAGAAAATGTTCGAGAATGAGGTCCAATGTTCTTAAGTGTCCTTCCCAGTCAACGGATCTAAATCCAATAAAACATCTTTGGGATTTGGGAAGTGGTAGAACGGGAGATATAGTGTTCCCAAGAGTGAATGTGCAACACCAAGAGTTCAGTGGTTGTAAAAATCACAGGACTTTATTTTTATTTTATTAAAAAAAAAAAACTAAGAGATTTAGTTACTCATTGAACACAGACACAAGTTGTAATAAAGTCATTACATGTAGCAGTGGACATTCCGTTCCAGTTGAAATTACTCCTCACAAGACGACTCTCTCCCAGTGTCATCGCTCTACTCCACGTCTCATTGGCTCCTCTTGTTTTGGCAGTAAGTAACATTGCTTGTGATTGGCTCGAGCACCACGACCATCACGTCACCTTTCCCACAGGTACACTACAATGGTGTCATGTTTTTTAAAAACAACCCAAAAAAAGTTTTAAAAGAACTGTGCACATTCATAAAAGTGGCTCTTTGCAAAAGTTGGCCTGTGTGTTAAGAACACTTGAAAATGAAAACACATCATGCCCGTACACAAGAGATACATGGTTACGAAACAAAAATCCCCACACAACTTCAGTGGTCTCCACATGGTCTGGAAAACTAAGTGGTTGTAGACCACCAGATGTGGTTTTGGTCCCCAAACTGTTTTGGTGCCAACACAGGTGAGGGTGTTTTAAGATATTGAAAGAACTAAAGACTGAAAAGGAACAGGGAGGAGGGGGTGGGGTGGGGGGGGGGGTTACAAGGGGAGGATAAGGACGACTGTTAAGTGTTTCAGATGGGGACGTCTTTGGACATAGACATAACCCAATTACAAGAAGGAAGGGAGAAAGACACACGAGAGGAAGAGAGGAAGAGGAAGAGAGGGAGGGGGTGAGATGTTGAGATGTTTGTGCTGCTGTCGGCTCAGACGCTGCTGAGGTCCTGGAGGGTCTGGTCCAGGGTGGCATGGAGCTGAACGTTCTCATCCTTCGCTTGGGCCACTCGCTCTGCGGCACACAGGGTGTGAAGTGTTAAACGGACTTTGGAACGTGATCATAAAAATGAATGAAGACTAACTAAGGAGTGCTGCAAGGTGATCATAAAACTTGTTAACATGAAAAGAAGCAAGACAGGGGGACTTCCATATCAGTCGTCGCCATTTTCACAATTACAAGACACATATTTTCACAATCACTTTTTTCATTGTGAATACTTCTCTGAAGTAGACATCCCAATGCAAACTCTCACCTGGTTGATGGCATCTGCTCCTTGTTCACTACCTTTCATTCTCACCTTCTCTAGAGCTACAGCACCATTATCACTCTTCTCTGGTTTCACTAAATAAAACTAACTACTTTTACTCTTTCTTCACTGCATCCTCTAAAACTAAGGCTAATGTCTTCACTGAGCTGAGGTTGTTGGCCCTATGGATGGATCCCCCCCCCCCCGAAAAAAAGATGGCAATTTGTCACAGCTGTAGCCTTAAACTATTGTTTCTGTCTGGTGCCGTTGCGCCAACATCAACAGTAAAAATGACCCTTCTTGATTAAAACTTGGCTTTTCCCAAACTATACTGACAGTACACTATTATCCAGCTTTTATGTTGAGATGTAAATATGAATGCAGATTAAGTAAAACTGCATTAAATTGCATGGAAACATTTAAGACAAGTGTGTGGTGTGTGTGTGTGTGTGTGTGTGTGTTTTAATGGTAGGTCAGACACAGGTGCATGTAGTCTCTGGCTTCTCTTCCTCTCATACATGTGTGTACACACACACACTCATCCTCATCCCCTTACCCACCAGCCTCGATGAGACATTTCATTTAACAGTGCGGAGTTATGTAAAGACAGGCTATATGATCACAGACAGCATAAGGCATACAGGCTCACTAACACACACACACACACACACACACACACACACTACCCAACCAACAGTGAAGAGACAGCGCAAATAAGGAATACAGGAAACAAAACACTATTTTTTTCTTTTTATCCTCTTTTCATTGAAGAACATATGGAACAGGAAAAAGAACAGAGCCAAAGCATCTGAAAAGACAGAACCTGGACAGAAAAGAAACAACACAGGAAGTCTGGACAAACAAAAACAAAAACAAAAACAGCCCACCCTTCTGGAAGGACAAAGGGGGAAGGAGCAGAAGAGAGATAGAGAATAAAAACACAACTAGCAGAAAGGGGAAATAACAGACCAGTACAGGTAAAGAAATGAAAACGTAGACTTGGAGCATAAATAATGACAGATAAGACAGACTGAAGAGAAGATTGGGGATTGGCGGGGGGGGGGGGGGTAGAAAGCGAGGGAAAAACCAGGCAGCCGAAATGAAGAGAAGTGGGCGTAGGCCTGTGTCTGAGATTGAAGCCAAAAAACAGCCAGAGGAGAGGAGAGAATCCTGTGCCTCTTATCTGCAAATACAGAGCAGGAACACACCTCTGAGAATAACACACAGCACTAGATTATGGTCACTGAGAATAACACACAGGACAAGATTATGGTAACTGAGAATAATACACACCACTAGATTATGACCTCTGAGAATAATACACACCACTAGATTATGACCTCTGAGAATAACACACAGGACTAGATTATGGTCACTGAGAATAACACACAGCACTAGATTATGGTCACTGAGAATAACACACAGCACTAGATTATGATCACGGTTAGTCGGTGAGTACTCACAGTGCACGGCTTCCTCTCTACAGTGTGAGTGCTACCAGTGTTACAACAGCATTGGTAATCATCCTGAAGCCCCAACTCTCTAAAGCCCTTTTAGCAAGCACACACGCTAGGCTGACATATTCACTCATCAACTCTTCTCATCTGTGGGTGATATTCATTTAAGTGGTCGACTACTGACTCCGACTGTGTGATTACTGCTCATGAGGGACCTCTTGCATTACTTCTCTACCACACCTGACCGGGCTCATCAATAGCACCCGAGTAAATTAAACGGGAATTCAGCTCATCAAGGGCATTGTAATCAGTAAGAGTCTTTAATGGGGTGTAGCAGATGTTGCTGCTTCGGAGTTCACCTACAGCTGGGCCAACAGATTGTGTTCTGTGTGCCATTTATTTCAGTGGAACTTCTTCGGTTTAACAGCAGAGGGCACTCTCTACATACTCTTCACACCATTATACAAGTTTACGTGAGACCCCCAGTTTAAGTATAACAAATTCCCATTCCATCACTAGTAACCAAAAGGGAAGGGGACAGCCACTGTAATATAGATGTGTTCTTATACGCAGGACAGATAACTGTTATATAGCTGTGTTCTTATACACAGGACAGAGAACTGTAATATAGATGTGTTCTTATACGCAGGACAGATAACTGTTATATAGCTGTGTTCTTATACACAGGACAGAGAACTGTAATATAGCTGTGTTCTTATACGCAGGACAGATAACTGTTATATAGCTGTGTTCTTATACACAGGACAGAGAACTGTAATATAGCTGTGTTCTTATACGCAGGACAGAGAACTGTAATATAGCTGTGTTCTTATACGCAGGACAGAGAACTGTATGCTTCATGCCTCAACTCTTAAAACATCCAATATCAAAAGAGTCTCAATATCTCAACATGCAACACAGCAGGGTCAGCCATGACACCAGTGTTAGACTGCAGAATTAGGCTTGTCTGAGCTCATACCACTCCATGTTACATCTCCTTTACACACACACACACACACACACACCATTAGAGTTAGCGTTAACCACTGACGGCACACAAATGGACAGAGTAATTACATGGAAGTCATGTCGTTGAGAGCATGGTCCAGCTCCTCGCTAATGGCCTTATACTTCAGTTTCTGAGCATAAAGCTCATCTGTCCATCCGGAGAGAGAGGGGGAGAAAGAGAAACAAGAGACGAAAAGAGAGCAGGAAAGAGAGAGAGTGATAGAGAGAGAAAGAGAGAGAGAGAAAGGTGAAGAAGGAGAGACCAGGGCCGTGTTTGAAAGAAACAGACAAGTGTGAGAGACAGCGAGAGGAAGTGAGAGGAAGAATGAGACGGAGAAAACAAGAGAAAACACAGGAAGGAAATCAGTTGTGAAGCAGGAAAAGGTATAACATCACAAAGCAGGATGGAGCCACGAGGAAGGAAAGAGAAGACACGTGATGAAAGAATGAGAGAGAGAAAAAAAGACAAAGTTTTACCTTCCAGGTCATCAATGGTCTTCTCCAGTTTAGCCACAGACCTCTCTGCAAACTCAGCACGAGTCTCAGCCTGGAACACACACACACACACACACATTATTTTAATATACTTCAGACAACAAAGCTACTGTGTGTATGGGGAGGTGAAAAACAGAGGGAGATGTGGTGAGATAGGACTTGCCTCTTTCAGTTTATCAGTCAAGATCTTGATCTCTTCCTCATATTTGTCCTCTTTCTGAGAGTACTGCAGGAAAAGATAAAAACTCAGTGAGTTTTAAGATCTCCTTCTCACACACACGCGCACGCGCACACACACGCACACACACGCACACACACGTTCCTATTGTAAAGCACAGGTTTGCTTCCTGTTAACTGATATCCTGCATCCATCACAACTATATCAGCAACCTAATCAGAAATCAAACAACAACCTAAAGCACAAATACACTTGGAAAGGGGACCTGCTGGTACCAATGCCGACACTCTGTGTATACATGGGAGTGTGAGTGCGAGTGTGTGTGAGTGTGTGTTTCGCTTCTGGGAGCTCGGCCCGTGTGGACATTCTGTGGTTAACTGCGCTGGAGACTCACACAGCTCTGCCTGCCTTGCCTGTGTGTGTTTGTAGAAGGCTGGGCTAGGTGTTGTGTGGATGACAGTGACTAAAAGCACATCAGGGCTTGTCCACTGGAATGTGGCTGGAACAGTCACAGGCATGAGCCTCAGTGTGTGAGTGTGTGTTTGTGTGTGTGTGTGCGTGTGTGTGTGTGTGTGCAGGTCATGGCCTCAAACTGCCTTGTTTCTCTTGGAAACTCAATGTTCTGTTACCCAAAACAGCCTGTAATTTCTTAAGCATCGTGTTCCAGGTATATTTTTACAGGCATGAATATAACAGAATATAATCTCTGAGGGACTTTCCTAGGACTTTCCTCCAGAAGGCTACCGTTCCACCTCACTGAACCTTAAACTCACCTCAGATCCTCGTATTACAATCTGTCTAAATCTACTAATGTTTGGACTGTGTGCCAACTATGTGCCTTGAAGCCTCTTCTGGGAAGTGATTACAGAACATGCGGGTCTGTAGCATCTTCGAGAATTTCGACTGAAGAGTCAGTCATGGATTTTAATGTGCAACACGGCTCGCCCCCCCCCCCCCACAGCAGACCTGTGCGATCAATTGATTCTCAAGAGCCTAAGTAGATAAATGTTTCTATGTAGTAGACTTCATATTTACCCCCTCATACTGACAGTAATAAAAACCATTCCAAGTCATTTCATTAAGTGTAAATTAATATTTTGGGCGTCATGTTCCACATCACTCCACACAGACAATCGCTGACATGATGGGTATGGACATAATCCAATCACAATGCTCCAGCAGAGTGTGTATGTCATATGCCATGACATCTCTGCCCTTTTGCTATGTATGATAAAGCACTGATGCAGTCTGGGTAAAGGCCAGCGGTCCAAGAAACCCTTTCTTGTTAGATGTGCATGACTGCACAGAACTGATGGATCTGGAACCGCCACCAACTGTAACGGACAGAGCTCAGCTGACTGACTGTGGACAAATACTCTTGTGACGGATACACGACTAAACCTTTCCATGCCACCTCTCAGATGTCTGGCTACAGTCACATGTCATTTTTTTTAATCTGTGAACTAAATTGTCTCTTTTCTCATAGCCTGCATTTACATCTACGCATACAAGACAATCTTGTTTCACTTTGGACCAACGCGTCTTAAGTACAGCCCCCCCCCCCCCCCCCAAAACATCTTTTTGTGACAAAACTATTGGGAGTAGAGAGCTAATATTTGGGACTATACCTATTAAGAAGTGTATGAACCTTGGTTTTTTTCAGCCAAATCTGAGACTGTCGAGTGGGAGCCATTGTCCCACTTGACATGGAATGACTCATACAAGACAATCTTGTTTCACTTTGGACCAATCCCTAACTTCATTCTCTGATTATGTCTTCTTTCTTCCCCTCTCTCTTTAGACTCCACTTCCTATTAAAGGTTCAGACCTTGATTCTAATCCCATACACTTTAGTCGAGTTTAGCGATTGGTTCCCCACTTCTAGCTGTTCATGCAGTGTTTGATGCTCGTACACAGTCCTGGCTCTGCAAATGGGAAAGAAACATAGTGGCTCAGGCCGAGCCACAAACAATCCCAGCCAATCAACATGGTGCTTCAGAAGCACAGAAGGGAGGGGTTTCATTGTATTGGCTGTTCAGCACAAATATCAACAACCAATTGCCAATATGAATACATGTCTGAGGTTTTGACTTGATTCGATGTATGAATGATCTGCCTGCCCCTTCTTTTCTCACTTCCCTTCCCCCTCTTTCTATCCCTCTACCGGTCCAGCCTCAAGCAGATGGGGACCCCCTCTGAGCTGGGTTCCAGTTAGAAGGGAGTTTTCCCATGCCACAGTCGCCTTGTGCTTGCTCTGGGGGGGGGTTGGCTTGGGCCCTGTAAAGTGCTCTGAGACCATGTCTATTGTTTATAATGGCACTACACAAATCAATAAAACGAAATTGACCCTATTAAACTGGGAACCCGAGCATCTCAATGGACCATAAAATCTTCACACTACACAGTCGACTACACACCCACATAATTGGATCCATGCACACACGCGCACACACACACGCATGCAGTAAAGGCACCTGGGGCCAGCGGTACCTTTTCGGCTTGGGCCTCCAGGCTCTTAAGATTATTGGTGACATTTTTCAGCTCCTCCTCAAGCTCAGCACACTTACTGCACCGGGGGCGGCCATTTTGATGAGAGGGCAAAATGGCCATAGAGGAAGAGGAAGAGGTGATGAAGGCATAGTGGAAGAGGTGATGGAAAAAGCAGGAGAGAACAAGGAAAGAGAGTGAACACTTGAAGGAACAGAAACAAACACTAGACGAGAAAGAAAAGCACGAAGCAAAGTTAAGCGCAATAATAGCTAGATTGCTACCATAGGCTTACAAGGGTCATAAAATGACAGAGAGAGCCCATGGCGTACACAGAATAGGGCTCCAATAGAAAAGCATTATGGTCCTCGAGAAACCCGACACTGGTCTACTGCTATGAGTGATATGAGCTATGTGATCTTCCAGTGTCTTATAGAGGCTGTGCTCCTTTGAAACAATGGTGTTGAATGGTTGTGTGAGTTCCTTTGGGATTCCAGCGGTCTGCAGAATTAAACAGGCACTCTGGCGGAGGTCAAGGGGGCTTTAAAGCATGCTTACACAAGGCAGAACAGATGTAGAGCATAGGGACATGTTGAGGTAAGCAAGTTAACTCAATCCATGCGGACAACAGGAGTGACTCCAGCAGAGAGAGCAGGCTGGGCAGGGCGTTTATCCTCAGGACTTCATAAGGGGTGTGTGTGTGTGTGTGTGTGTATCTGAGACCTAAGACACATGCAAGAGAGGAATACTCATGCGAGAGAGAGAAAGAGAGAAAGAGAGAGAGCGAGAGAGAAAGAGAAAGAGAGGAAAAAGAGAAAAGAGAGAAAGAAAGAAAGAAAGAGAGAGAAGGATAGTCTCAGACAGAGACAGGTCAGAGAAACAAACCACCAAAAAAGACAGTCCTTTGGGATAAAGGGTTGAAGAGAGAGAAACTTCGGCCTGGGGTAAAGAGTGCAGTATCACACCCATTACATGTAGTGAAGAAAGATGGCTGCCGTTGAGGAGAGCAGGTCCTGTATCGTCCCAGGCTTCATCTCCACAAGCGTCTCAGCAGACATCCACCACAAACACTACACACACTACACAACCACTACACACTCACACAGGCACACTTCCACTCCCAATAAGATTACTGTTCCCTTCGCATTCATCTCTCCATATTTGGAGGGGTTCCATGAACCCCTGGCTGACATGAAGTGCAAACCTTTTTAAGTACATCATCTTTTTCATTTATAAGCAAAGACATCTACACTCACTCTCTCTCTCTCTCTCTCTCTCTCTCTCTCTCTCTCTCTCTCTCTCTCTCTCTCTCTCTCTCTCTCTCTCTCTCTCTCTCTCTCTCTCTCTCTCTCTCTCTCTCTCTCTCTCTCACTCACTCTCTCTCTCTCACTCTCACTCTCACTCTCACTCTCTCTCACTCTCTCTCACTCTCTCTCACACTCTCACACTCTCTCACTCACACTCTCTCACTCACACACACACACAACACACACACACAACACACACACACACACACACACACACCACACACACACACACACACACACACACACACACACACTTTCTCTCTCTCACACTACCTTGTCCTCATGGGCCTGCAGGCTCTTCAGTGTTTGGTCCAGTCCCCTAAGCTCCTCCTCCCAGACCCTTGGAATTGCTGTTAGTGTTTGGGAACGCAGCATCAAAGGGGCGGGGCCGCATGCAACAAACCCACCAACCAGGGAGCAGATGGTATTCAGGTCATACCCAAACCCCATGCAGGAGCACACGTGGACGGACAGGACAGACACAGACACAGACACACACACACACACACCACACACACACACACAGGTATCTGGTTATGACGAGAATGGCTGTTGTCATGCAAATTAGGGGCATTTTTTCTCATGAAGGGAGAAACAATAGGGACCAGGCTTATTATGGGATGGCCCGTCAGATGAGTCTGGGTGGCTGAATGTTTTTGAAAGAGATTCCAGTGCAGAATGACTTCACTCATGCTGGCAATGTGTGCTCAGTTCACAGCTGTTGTGTGGCCATGGAGGTTTGGAGCCATCCACGTCTAATGAAGGGGCTTGTGTATAGAGACAATGAGTTTGTGTGTGTTGTGTGTGTGTGTGTGTGTTGTGTGTGTGTGTGTGTGTGTGTGTGTGTGTGGGGAGAATTCACTCACGCCTCGCCAGCTCTGCCCTCTCCTCTGTGCGCTCCCAGCTCTCCTCAACGATCACCAATTTACGGGCCACCTACACACACACACACACACACACACACACACACACACACACACACACACGGAGAAAGAGCAACAAAATGAGACATGTACAAGTCATGTGTTTTTTTATATATGTGTATATGTACAGTATATGTGTATGTGTGTATGTATATGTGTGTTGACGCTCACCTCCTCATACTTGCCGGTCGCCTCCTCAGCAATGTGCTTGGCCTCCTTCAGCTGGATCTCCCTGCAGCTCCATCTTCTCCTCATCCTTCAGGGCCCTGTTCTCAATCACCTTCATCCCTCTATCACAAAGGAAAGGAGAGAAGGGGGGGATTAGAGACAGGGGTAACGAGAGACAGATAGGCAGATGGGGGGGGGGGGGGGCTGAGTTTCTGTCTCAGTTCAGACCAGGACTCATTTGCAAGACGCAAGATGATAAGTAAGATTGTATGTATATGCATTGTCTAATTTTTTTATGTTTTGGGTGGTTGTGTGCACGTACCTCTCACTCTCATCCGCGGCTTTCTCAGCCTCCTCGAGCTTCTGCAGGGCGGTGGCCAGGCGCTCCTGAGCGCGATCCAGCTCCTCCTCAACCAGCTGGATGCGCCTGTTCAGAGAGGCCACCTCTGCCTCAGCCTGAGAGGAGGAGAGAAGAGAGAGAGAGAGAGAAAACAAGAGATTAACACACATATATCTAATAAACAGAGGACTGGAGGAGTTACACAAGACTGTGCTTGCATTCATCTGCCAGAAAAAGCCAAGCGCGTGCTTGGTAGATGTTTTTTCGGACACACAACAACGTGATTTACTTGAACCTTATGCTGTCGTTCGTGTTTGTGCAGGTGTCTATGGTCACCATAACATCATTTCATTCTGGCAAGCTTTGCAGTGCTGAGATTGATGTAATGCATCCTGTGGGAAAGATATATGTGTAATAATACCTCATACAAAAAAGCAATTCCAAGAGTGACATGCCACAAGGCAGGAAGGAGTGAGGGAAAGATGACTAATTGCATAGATAGATATGGATGAATTCCCCATATCTTCTCTGGGGTTTTCCCCCTTTCCGTTCTCAAACTGGAGACCCAAACGCCACAGGAAAATGTCTGAAACTAAACTGACTGATTCTGAGACAATCTTGCTCTTTCAGAAACCCAGTTAATCATTTGCGCCGCGTCAGCTTTGCAAGAGCGTGTGCCGTTGCTGTAGTTACTTGTACGAATCCCGGATATTACGACATCGCGGACAAACGGAGAATTTCGCTCCTAATAAGGCGGTGAGGAATCTAGGGTGAGTCGGCGCAACACCGTTGATTCGCTGGGTATGTTTGAATGAAGATTAAGCTTATCGAACGAGACGATTGGAAAATGAAAAAGCAATCAACAACAAAAAAAACTTGCATACATAAAAACGAGAGTGAAAATAGGCTACCTGACCTTGTTTGTACAAACAGCTTATTAGACACTGGACAGGTGCCAGAGCAGGCAACACCAGATGTGTTAAATGTTGGCTAAGTGTGTTGTAAGTAACCTCTCTTAATATGTCACTGTACATAAATAAGAAAATAACATTTTCGTATGTTATTTGGTGGAGTCTTTTTCTGTCTGGTAAAGGATAGGACGACTTGGAATTCTGTGCACAGGGAGCGATGAAATGATGGCAGAGAAAAGTCAGTTAACATTCGAGAAAAAGGCAGGTTTGTATTTTATCAGAAAGAGAGGCATACTGGGCACCCATCATCAGCGTTTGGCCCTTCCATCCGGAACGCGCCCAGTTTAGATGTGTCAGATCAGCTCATGCCAACTAATTCCAGCAGGTCAGAACAGTCGTCATCCTCTTTACAAGAATGATCTAATTTTCAAAGTTCCAGTGGCTTGGCTACAAAGTAGCACAACCGACAACTTCAGTGGTAGGTCAGATGAGCAACGGTCGTTTCAGGTGCAGTCAGAAAAAGTGACAAAAACTATAGTAAAATCAACTCTGAATTGAATTAAAATGCGAATTCTTACTCCTCTGGTGTTTCCACAAAATTCCAGTGGTACCACACATCGTTCACCAATTCCAGGGATACCATAGCATTTCCACCATCATAGAAAAAACACGCATTTCAATAGGAGAAAACTCCTCCGAAACGTAACAATGTAGCTACAGACGAAGCAAATCGGATAACAGCCAGATCTCGGTTAGGTACTTGGGAGTTTACGAAATGAGTTACTTTACCTGTTCTCTCGCGCGTTTCTCCTCCTCGACCTGCCTCTGCAAAATCTCAGCTTTCTCCTCTGCTTCATCCGCTTGTTGCTGTAAAACTTTGATTTTTCGCTTAACTGCATCGATGCTATTCATTCCGGCCATTTCTATGCTCTTATTAGTAATGTAGTGGTCGAGAATGGTTTCCTATCGAGCTGAATGGGGCAGAAGGGTGGACCAAGAGAATGGGGGAGAAAAATGACGGCACCAACGCCCCCGCCAACAAGTCAAACGCAGACAGTGGTAGTGATGGGAGTATCGGATGGCCGTTTGTCCAGAACACCCTTCCCCAGTCGCAGATCAACTAGTTCTATGAAGTTGTATTGACTGCCAGGCTGACCTGATAAAAAAATGACAACACTCCGTTTCAAATGTAAACCCAGTTTGGTCGCTAGAGTTAGCCAGGAAGCACCCAAAGTTGAAGAAGCGCTAGTTGTTTTTTCTCAGACGTGGCAAGCGCTTTTTATTCATTCGCTTCCGTTGTGAAAATCCTGTCGACTTTGACGATGCAACAGTTTTTTCATTCAAACTAAACGAATAAAAAGTTAGTTCGTGCGGCGGCAGTGCGGTCGATTCGTTCGCTTCCCTTCTATCGTCTCACTTTGCTCTTTGCCTCAAGTCTTCCTTTTTCAACCCACTTCCGCCTCACTCCACCCTGTCTCCGACGGCCAGGAAAGACAATGAATGGAATGCTGATCCAGGAACAGTCCCCATACACGCTGTTTCATCCTCTTGAATTCTCGGAGCAAACAATGGCTCTGACCTGTCGTCAGTGTTAGAGGTTAGAGTCCCAGGGGACACCCACAGGTTTATTACACGTGTCATGGGCCAGGTAACGTGCGTAAGCAACAAAAAAAAAGATCGATCATTTTGACACTTCACGCCACTCCCAGGTAACTTAGGGTAACTCAGACAAGGTGTTTTGTCCATGCACACTAATATTTCCTCTGATTTATTCAATTATAGGCCTAATATTTATGGTAGAAAACATTTGATGACTCTAGGCCGCTTCATATTAGATTAGATTAGATTAGATTCAACTTTATTGTCATTGCACAGAGTACAAGTACTGAGGCAACGAAATGCAGTTTAGCATCCAACCAGAAGTGCAAAATAGCAAAAAGTGCAGAGTATGTGCATATGTAAAGTGTAAGTGTAATAAGTGAATAAATAGCATATGTACAGTAAGGAAGATAAGATATGCAATATGAACAGTAAGAAATGGATATGCAAGTATGAACAGTAATTTGGGACAAAGAATAGCAGCAATTGAGGTAAGAAGTGGTAGGTATGATAAGTATATGTAAAGGGCAGGTGGTAAAGTATTACACAGAGTGCTAAACTTTTAAAAGCAGAGCAGTGGCTATTGATAATATAATAGAAAGGCCTAGTCCTATTTAAAATAAAGTATGGTATTTATCAAGGGTGTCACACCTTTCCATATTTAAATTTTAATTAATTTAGGTGGAATTACTAAAAGTGCTGACATAAGGTTACGTGTTTTGTGGTTTTTTTATGCTTTCCTATCTAAAACTGAGGCATTTCACCAAGCAACAATATTCTAATATTGCAGCACTGTTTGTTCATTGGTTTGGGATCCTCTTGGGACCAGGATGCCTGATATCCCTCCCTCATCATTAACTTCCAGCATCATTCTGCAGTGTCACCACAGTCCAAGTAGCCGGTCCACTACTTTCTAGCATCCTTAATACACACACACACACACCACACCCCCCATATCTCATTTTGTCACAGAACACTTCTGAGTTTTTCGCCATGTTAGGAAACATGAGAAGGCTGATACTAGCTGCATAGTCATGGCCTGTGGTCTCTCTCTCTCTCTCTCTCTCTCTCTCTCTCTCTCTTTTTTTTTTTATTCAGAACTAAGTATGTAAATGCAGAGGGTCAACATTCAAAATGAATATGTCTACATTCTCAGGCTTGGTTACACCATTTACTGTGTGTCAGTTTGGTTGTGTGATCATGTGATATGTGATCTCTTCACTTGCACTATTATAATGTTACCAGCAGGTGGCGGTGCTGAATAGATGTTGACACAAAATTGCGGCAGGGGTGAGTACATCACTTAAACTGTTCATGAATGTATGACTGTCACATTTACACAAACTTTTAACTTGAATTAACTGAAAGATGAAATTGTCAGCAAACACAATTCTAAAGATTTTCAAATCTTTGAATGAATTGCCATGATTTTTGTACCATACGACCTTCTGTTTTTCTGTAGGATTTGCCTGTAAATATCAACTTGTTTCACCTTGTGCTGAGAGGCTTCTGTACTGGCCTAGTCCTGACTCATTACATTCTCACACCTAAGGCTGAAAAGATTTCTTTAATTTGACTCTCTAATGTGTCAAGGTAGTCCCTTCTTTACGCCTGTGTGTGCACGTGTGTGTGTGTGTGTGTGTGTCTGTATGTGCGCGCATGTTCAGCTAATACACACACACTCACAAGCCAACATTCATACACATACAGTACATATACACACTCATATATACAAACACACACACACACACACACACACACACACACACACACACACACACACACACTCATTCACACATATGCATCTAACAGTTTACATATACATATACAAACACACACACACACACACACACACACAAAAGGCAGTATCATATGTTGCATGCAGCATGTGGCGTGTATGCCCTTCACCCTCCCAATGCTTCTCATATCTGGGCACTGATACAGTGTCCTTTCAGGGCCAATTACTCAAGACTGTCGGATATGTTTCAGGCATTTACTGCTGGACGGATCAACACAGAGCTGTGTGTGTGTGTGTGTGTGTGTGTGTGTGTGTGTGTGTGTGTGGGTGTGTGTGTGTGTGTGTGTGTGTGTGTGTGTGTATGACATGTGGCTACAAAGGTACAGCACACTTGAGCAGGAAATGCCCAGCAAATGAAATCAGAACGAAGGACACCAGCTGCTCCACTTCCCCACATAACTTGCGTGTGTGTGTGTGTGTGTGTGTGTGTGTGTGTGTGTGTGTGTGTGTGTGTGTGACGACACTTAAATTTAGTCTGTTTGCTTTTCTGAGACAGTCGAGGGGGAGGCGGGTTTGACTGGGTTTGGCCTGCGGCTGTCCGTGGACTAGATGGGTGGAGGCTGCTGCTGTTAAGAAGCCCTGGCAGATGGGATGACACCAAAACATCCATGGCTAACTTCATACTGGACCAACCCAACAGGAGAAAGCTCCCTGGACCAACCCAACAGGGGAAAGCTCACTGGAACAAATGCTCCTGGTGATTAAGACCACGTTGGGATCTTCCCAAGCACGGCTGGAATGGATGTCTCGGTGTCTGTGAGCTTCGCTAAACCTCTGTCTCTGTCAGACTGTGAAAATAGCCTGATGACCCTGACCCTGACTTGGCCTTTTAAGACATGGGCTTCAGTAGATATTGCAGGATGCTGCATAGAGAGCCATATAAATATCTCTCTTTACTTTCCTTGCCTTTCATTCTATCTCTTTATCTCCCACATGAACCATCAACCCTCTCTTCTCATTCTCACGTCCATATATAGACACACAGAGATACATACATTCATGTACTTAACCTCCCTCTCTGTCTATGAGACAAATGCTCTCCCCCTCTCTCTCTCTCTCTCTCACACACACACACACACACACACACACACACACATTCTCTCTCACTATTAAAGCCCTTTGGCATGCTGTCCATGCTTAGCGTGTCCATTCGAAGGCCAGGCATTAGTGCGACAGACAGGATGGTGACAGGTGTTCCTTTTGCTATTTCCAGGTACCTGACTACACAATAAATCAGCCGCAACAACAAGGCAACAACAGCAGGACGAGACAGGAGAGGCGAAGAGATGGACGGAACAAAAGAAAGATGTAAGCTGTGCTGTCTAAATGGAATCTAACATATGGTAAAATCATACGGCGGCTAGAACACTCTGGCGCTGATGCCAATTTTCTCCTTTTTAAGAGACATTGCGGACCACTTTGTAACATGAGTGTGTGCCAGAAAACCTTTACGTTTTTTAAAGCGATTTTCAAAGTTTTGTTTTCCATTTGACTATTTCATGTATTGAACTAGATCTTAACCAGATCAAGGCCGGGATCTGACCCTGAGTCAGTGGCGCGGTACTTTGAGTGGGCAGATCTCCCGTCCCCCTTGACCTCTCACCTGAGGTGTGAGCCGGAGCAGCAGCAGGAGACCGAACCCCGTGATTTATGCGACGGCGACCTTGCTTGTGAGAGCTGACGCGATGTTTTGTGCCCAAGCTCTGAGAATGTTCTATTTTGTTGGCTCTAAGAACACCTAATCATTAATCACTGGCGGCATTTAAAAACTATGGTGGCCTGGTGGTGAGAGGGGTCTCTGTGATGGCCCTAAGCCCCCGCGCTCTAAAATAGGCTGCAGGCCCCTCTGAGGCCCAGGGGATTGGGAGTGAGGGCGTCACGATGGTGCCTGATTTTCATCTGATAGTGGGGATACTATGTGTGTGTACATGTGTGTGTGTGAGAGAGGAGAGAGAGAGAGAGAGAGGGAGGGAGGGAGAGAGGGAGAGAGAGGGGGGGCTAAATGAGAAAAAGAGATGGATACAGAGGGATTGTGTGATGTCCAGATCACATCATATCCAGAAAGAACGGATACAGGGAGCACAGAGGGGGCCTGAAACAGGGTGGTGTGTCTTTAGGACGAGTGGTGTGTGTGTGTGTGTGTGTGTGTGTGTGTGTGTGTGTGTGTGTGTGTGTGTTGTGTGTGGTGATGTGTGTGTGTGCGTGTGGACTCACATCTGCAGCCTTCTTCTCTGAGATATCCAGTTTCTCCTGAGCGTCCTTGAGTGCCTCCGTGTACTTATCCAACTCATCCTCAGTACCCTTCAGCTTCTTGGTCGTCTGGAGCAACTCGTCCTCATGCTGAGAGAGAGAGAGAGAGGAAGAAAGAACGAGGGATACAGGAGGAAACGAGAAAAGACAAAATGGTCAGAATGAGCTTAAAATAGATGGGGACCAAATGGAATGGACCTCATACACACACACACACACACACACACACACTCATGCACACACACACACACACACACACGCACACACACACACACGGTAACTGGACATTTTCAGAAGTTGAACGGGACACAATTTGCCAGACTTCACTCAAGTGGGGTATTGTCTTCCCTTCCTTTCTAACATCCTGACCTCTGACCTGAAGGAGTTAGGCGCTAAAGCCAAGTAGCAACCAGCCTTGGCTCTTCCTCAGCAGAGTCTGGAATGATTGACAGGTTTGGCGAAGTTGTGTTTCATCGCCATGCAGATATAAATACTGCCCCTGGACAAGACTATCCCTTCAGACGCCCACTGTAAGCCACACATGTTAATCAACCCCCCTACCCCCCTCCGCATTGTTTCCGTGGGGATATCACTGCCCCCTGTGGAAGCACCAGGCTTAGAGAGAGGGCAGGGGGGATTGGGGGGGGTCAGGGCTAGGGTTTCAGACCTCCTTAATCTAGCAGCTACATCACTTTTCTAGATGTCCTCTTCTCCATCGGGCAAAGACCTGGGTGTAGACTCATGTAACCTTCACTAAATCCTGAACCTGAGCTCATCAAGCAATGAATTACTCATTTAACCCCAATGCTGATCAAATCTGGTATGATGTTCTTTAAAATTAAAATCATAGGAGAGATTCGAAAAAAAAGTAAACGTTCTTCACTTCCATTGTCAAAACTATTCTCTTAGAAGCCATTTTGTGCCTTGCTGTATTTTAATAAATAATTATCCTACATTGACCCAAGGAAATACAGCCCATACAGAACTTACACATAGTCATTCTGACTACAGTAACATAAACTTTCGCCTATATTACATTAATATGTAGACTTAGATGGCACTGATAGGAATCCCATTGACTATCTTTATCTTTGGTTAACTGAACAAACTGAATCTCTTTCAGCCTCTGCGTCTCTCTCTCTGTCTGTTCATCATTCATTCTCCATCTCATCTCATCTCACCTGTTTGCTGCGTTCCTCCGCTCCCTTCTTGTCGATCTCGGCCTGCTCAGCCTGGTCCAGAGCGTTCTCCTTATCCAGCTTGAGCATCAGCATCTTCTTCTTGACGGCCTCCATCTTG
Source organism: Clupea harengus (assembly GCF_900700415.2). NCBI lineage: Eukaryota > Metazoa > Chordata > Actinopteri > Clupeiformes > Clupeidae > Clupea > Clupea harengus. The sequence continues at coordinate 32,542 of NW_024879790.1, read as the reverse complement.
GCTGCTCTTCCAAATGAAAAATGAAATGAAGAAGAAGAAGAAGAAGACTAGAGGAGTGCAGAGAACGAGGGTGAGGAGTCAGTGAGGAAGAGGAGTTTGATACTGATCCCAAAGAGAGAGAGGGTTGGAGAGAGAGGTGGAGATGGGGAGCGAGAGTGGTAGAATAAGATACCAAACTCATTGAGCGACAGACAAAAGGCGTATATATAGGGAGGGGAGTGGCCAGTCCTTGGTGCAGGGCTGTGGGCACAAGCCTCGCCCAGACAAATGATTAGCCCCTCCCATTCCAAAAATAATCTCACTCCAAGCCTCAATTGTTCGTAAAAGTTGCACTCAAGTAAAAGTTTAACTTTTTCATTTTTGTATTCTTTAATCTCCTTTCTCTCACACTCTTTCCACTATTCCATCAGTCGCCGATTCCTTTCCTCGCCTTGTCAGCTGGTTGTTCCTCAAAAATGAATGAGAGAGCCCAGGGGGAACAAGAATGGATGTCCCCCAGCTATTAACAGACAATACGAAGCCTTCTATTCTTGTCCAGCACAGGTTGCATGGCTTGTGTGTGTGGTTATGAGCAAAGCGCATGTTCGTCTGTGTGTTTCCGTGACTGTTTGTGTATCTGCGTGTGGGAAAGAATTGTGTGTGTATTTCTGTGGCTTGAGAGGACAACAGCTTTGTGAACTGTCAGTCTCCTGTGCTGGTGAACGTAGAGGGTCGTCTTTATGGCGTGCCCCCATGGTTTGCTATGGCTGCTGCTGATCTGGGTATGTTCCTGTTTAAGAGCTTCGTCAGTCCTGTCAGTCAGTCCATGTTCACACTGCAAACGAAACACTGGACACTACTGGACGCAATTTGGCAGCCATTTAAAGACCTGTGGCAAGCTCTTGTGTCTTGTGGGGGGGGTGGGTGGGGGTGGTCTGAACAGCTGAAGTGCCCTTCCCAGTCACACAACCCCACTCGCACCCCCTCCAGGGAGCTCAGGGTTTGGTGGCCTGTCCTTACTGAGGCTGGCGTGAATTCTCAGCACCTCCACTTCACTGCTTTCCCACTACGCCTGCTAATGCCATTAGGGGAAGACGAACGGCGAGCCGAAACAGGGCTAGCTACAGCGCTAAGACTAATCCGAGGGTTTCAGGTTTAAAGGGCAGGAGAGAAGCCAAACCCTAAAGGCCAAAGGTCAGAGGTTAAACATATATTTAGCATGTAGGCTTAGCACGTTGATAGTTGAGTGTGGGGTCACTGAATGTATCGTTAAATGTGACTTCAGGGTGTTTTAGTGCTGCTGAAGTAGGTGAAGTAGTGGTAAGCAGTGACCTTAGAACTAGACTTAGATGGCAGAAGAGTTTGGTGACTAACAATTTGATGAAAGCATCTGTGTATGGCTTTGTAGCCTCAGTTCAGTTCCTATGTAAGTAAAGAGTAACAATTGCTTATTTCCTTGGTGCTACTTCACATTGAGCTTTCATTAACCAACATGAATTGCATGCAGTATATTAAATAAATAAACTGTTAACTACTGCACTTAGGCTGTACTGTTTGTCAACACTGAGATGCTGAAAGTTTGTTGACACAACCAATTAACTGAATATTAGAAGAGATCCTTTTTATTTAACATGAATGATTCTTTAATATTGATGTTCATAGTTTTATAGTGTCTATCTGATGCATTAACTAACAGCAGTTAAAGGAACCTTTAGGTTAACTACTACCACTTACTGTCTATATATATATAAGCTACAAGTTGCTTGGTGACATTGGCAGAAAGAAGTTCGCTGATAATTTGAGTCACTCAGCATTGTCTAAGTGTGTGTAATGAGAGGTACTTTTAGACACAGGATGCTGTGTGTGATTGGAGTGGTGTCTTGGTTTCACACACACACTTAGACAAACTTGTGTGTGGGTGCCTATGTGTGTGTGTGCGTGTCTTTGTGTGTGTGTGTGATTTGAGTGGTGTCTTGGTTTCACACACACACTTAGAAAAAACTTGTGTGTGTATGTGTGTGCGCGTGTGTGTCTGATTAGAGTGGTGTCTTGGTTTTCACGCACACACTTAGACAAACTTGTGTGTGTGTGTCTATGTGTGTGTGTGTTTATGTGTGTATCTGTGTGTGTGCGCGTGTGTCTGATTAGAGTGGTGTCTTGTTTTCACGCACACACTTAGACAAGAGTTAACCACAGTAAGGGTGCAACTGTATGACATCTGATGGAACGGTAACCATACAACCAATACTACAGTATTCACAGCTGTCTGTACGACAGTGCAAGGGACCAATTAGACACACATAGACCACAGACCACTTCTCACTTCCATTAGCTTTTTCCCCATTTAAACTGCACAGCGTCATTGATCACACTTAATGTTGATATAATGGTATACTGTATTTTCCCCCGACCCTTTCTTAGTTATTATTTATATGACAAGTACATTTATAGAAGCACGAGTGTGTGTGTGTGTGTGTGTGAAGGAGAGAGATAGAGGGATGAGGAGAAAAAGGAGTGAAGTGGAGTGTGTGTGAGAGATGAAGTGTTTGTGTGAGAGAGAGTGAGAGATGGAGTGTGAGTGAGAGAGATGGAGTGTGTGATAGAGAGATGAAGTGTGTGTGTGAGAGAGTGAGAGATGGAGTGTGAGTGAGAGAGATGGAGTGTGTGTGAGAGAGAGAGTGAGAGAGATGGAGTGTGTGTGTGAGAGAGATGGAGTGTGTGTGAGAGAGAGAGTGAGAGAGATGGAGTGTGTGTGTGAGAGAGAGTGAGAGAGATGGAGTGTGTGTGAGAGAGAGAGTGAGAGAGATGGAGTGTGTGTGTGAGAGAGAGTGAGAGAGATGGAGTGTGTGTGTGTGTGTGAGAGAGCTGTGAATACCAGCTCTGCCACTCAGGAGATATTAATACCTGTCTCTTGGCTGACATTGTAGTGGGATTACACTGTGCTGAGAGCAGGATCTGGACCGCTGATGGATAGATACCTCTTCTCTTCTCACAGCAGGATCCCTAAGCAGCCACATAGCGGACCCTGACCAACGCAGGTGAATACACTCTCTCCTCACACAGTAACAGCAGTCAGACTGAGGATATATTTATCCTCGGTAAACGGTGACGGAGCGATGGATGACTGGAGATACGAAGAAAGAGTAAAGCTGGAGCTGGTTTTGAAGAGTACAGTACTGCATATTCTGTATTCATTGGTGACACTACTGGTCATTACAGGTTATTGCAACTGTAAATATTACAAGTGATAATAAATACCATAATAAGTGACATAGCCTGTTATAATACTTTCAGTATTGAATAACGGTCCTGTATATTAAGTTGTCTGACAGCAGTGTTGGCAAAGCATACAGACACTCAAAATAGAAAGGACACTAATTTCACCACACGACACCCCATCTATTACTCTGGGATGAGTCATAGCAGCAAGACTTAAAATTCTTTAATCATTCTTGAATGACAGCAGACAGCAACCATACAGAGCAGACAGCATTGTATTGTATATAATCTGCCATGGCAGTCATCCAACCACATAAAAGGCAGGAGAACACAAGGCTTCTGTGGTCGGGCGGCTTGCACTGAGTGGCACAGATAGAAATATGTCACAAGCATCAAATCTATTCATATAATGATTAACAAAAACATTGAGAGATCGTGAAAAGAGTTCTCTTATAAAAAGGAACTGATTCATGTCTGACTGATCTGCACTGATTAACGTGCAGGTCACTGGTAAAGAGGAGAGTATAGTTCTATTTACATTTATTTCATTCGTTTGATTTCACACGCTTTCATTTTTCACAAAATGGAGAATATTGGAACGTCCATCCCTGATGAGCTGTGAACAAGCCCTTCCTGACACCCCACTCTCACTGCTTAGGATCAGAACTGACTGCTGAAGGAGCTCTTCCTTCCTGACACCCCACTGTACCTGCTTAAGGCCCCGTCACACCATAACGTTCTGGTGTGACGGGGCCTTTAGGATCAGAACTGACTGCTGAAGGAGCTCTTCCTTCCTGACACCCTCACTCTACCTGCTTAGGAGCAGAACTGACTGCTGAACAGCCTCTAGTGACTGCTCTCTCAGTTCTTCAGACTTTGTAAATATATTATTTATGGCTTACCTCCCATAGAGAGTTTTGTGGAAAGGTGTGGGAGATTAACGGTGTGGGAGATTAAAGGTGTGGGAGATTAAAGGTGCATGGATTAAAGGTGAGGGAGATTAAAGGTGTGGGAGATTAAAGGTGTGTGAGATTAAAGGTGCAGGGATTAAAGGTGAGGGAGATTAAAGGTGTGGGAGATTTTCTTCTAACTGATAAGTGGTAAGCAATAATAAATAAATAAAAACAACAATGCAGCCAATTTCTAAAACAATAACATCTCCCAGATCACATCACTTGTATTACTTTAGAAATTAAGAGCTGATTAGGAATATGTGTGTGTCTGTGTGTCTCTCTGTGTGTGTGTGTGTGTGTGTGTGTGTGTGTGTGTGTGTGTGTGTGTGAGTGTGTGTGTGTGTGCACATACATGCTTATGAAGCAGTCTCTGAAAGTGTATTTACAGTACAATATCTTCGTGCAACATCAAAGAGGCCTACAAACCTACTTGGATCAATGTATTTAGCAAGACTATAACTCTATGGTAAACCCATATGGATACAGTCTCTCATCACTACAATGATCCAAATTTAGCAAGAGAAAGAAGTTAATGAAATTCTAGAGTTCATGAAATGATTCTGTCTCTTTTCTTCCATTCATGAAAGCACCGCAATGCATTTTTTGGACATCAGACCATAAATTCCAAACGCCAGAAAATGGCTGCCTGGAAATCCAGCTTGCGAAAGTCCATTCCTGTCACACATCCTGCGAAAGTCCATTCCTGTCACACATCCTGCTTTGGTATGTCCTCACTGGTCCATGAATGTTTGCAGCCATATGATGCAAATATCAAAAGTGAAGTCTTCGTATGCATTTTTGTCACATATTGCCACCGATCATAAATTGTAGAGTGAAAAATGAAATAAAATACAAAGATCACAGAGTGGATATATTGGATAACTTAATAAAGTGGATCAAATGGTTCTTTGTAGAGCCCAGAGGAACACTGATGCTTATTTTAGAGTTCTACAGTCTGTCTGTTTTTCTGGGCTATTCTGGAATGTTCTTGAATATTCCAATTAGCATTGAGACACCTCCAGTTCGCGGTGTTCCGCTGTCTCCTCCTCTGGAATGTCCTGCAGATCTGAAACACAATGAGGAATCTTCAAAAGGACATCTCCACAATTAGTTATGGCAACTACCCTAAACACAAGCATACAGTTATCAAATATGTGAACAATGCTTAGCACAACGAGCTAACGTTAAGTAAATACCTTGCAGAAATGAGTGGAACTCTTTTGGAACATTCTGTCATATACTAAAACGACATATAAATGAATTAAACAACTGAGCTAAATTAACAAAATGGCGGTAATTTTAGGTCTAGTTTGTATGTCAGAATATGGTCATGACTCATGTGTGGCCAAGAGGGAGCCATAAGAACTTGATGGCTGGAAGTCAAGCACCTGCAGACTCAGACTGCTCAGTGTCAGCCCTCTGTCTCTGTATCCAGAGGCTGGTATCACGGAAGCTATTACCTTAATTACTCAACTGACAAAGACTGGCTGCTGGACCTTAAAAGCTCACCACCTACATAACGCAAAGAGATAAGGAGAAAGATAAGGGCGAATTTGCAAGGCAGAGAAAATGGATGAAGCGAGGTATAGCTTGCTAAATCTTTGAGAGAAAAAGAGAGAGAGAGAGAGTGTGTGTGTGTGTGTGTGTGTGTGTGTGTGTGTGTGTGTGTGTGTTAGAATGAGACTGAGTGACTGAAATCTGTGGATGTCTATTGCCTGTTCCTGAAAGTATGACTGTGTGTGTGTGTGTGTGTGTGTGCGCGCCCGTGTGTGTGTACATGTTGTGCCCACACACTTGTGGGACTGTGCCTGGGAGAGTGCAACTGAGTGCTTGTGTGCATCACACATCTCCTCTCCTGACCACATTGATTAGCGTTACATAAGCCAGAGAGTGGGCAGGTATTAGCATTGTGGAGAGGCTAAAGTTTAGCACATCCCAGCTACAGCGCAGTGCAGCTCTGTGGAGGAACATCAACTCCTCTCTACAATGGCTCTGTCAGAGACCAGAGCTGAGGCTTACTTCATTGTTAAGACATTGTTGTTAATTCACACACTAAGACATTGTCATTAATTCTCGCATGATCATAGAGACACTTGGTGGACTACAAAGAGCACAGTAATGTCTTTGTCATATCACAACTTATTGAGTCTGAGCTTTTATGGTAAAGATGTAGCACTGATATAGTATAATATAATAAGTATAATATACTTTGAATACCTTTACATATCTTACAAACGGCCTGGTTTAAGAGGCCATAGATGGAGGTGTTTTGTCTTTATTTTTAGAACATCAAAAAAAAAAATTGTTGCAGCAGGCAACAAGGAAAGCCTCCAGATGACCATGATCCATAGGTCAAAGGTCAAACTAACCCAGATCCCATGACCCATACTAGGTTAAACTAACTAACTAACTTAATATAATTATTAACATCTATTATCTTAAATGTCTCACTTTACAGACAACTAATACAATTGTTTCTCTGCCAAGTGTAAGTCAAGTAGTGATATTTAAACAGTAGATATTGTAATAAGGCACATTGCTCACAGACATCACAGACCTCTTGGGCTCTCTGAGCGTGGTGACAACTTCACATCTTCATCATCTCCAACATCATCATCGTCGTCAGAGATAATGTCCACATCACTGCAGCCCTGCAAGCCATCTGATTGGTCCATGGATTCCTGACTAGCTAACTGGGTGTCCGTGTTTGGGTCTGTGTCACTTTCCCTGCGTGGCAGAGCCTGAAAGAGATCAAAGGTCAAATGTGAAGGGAACGGACCTTGAAAAGGACTACATCTGGGATTACAGGTTGCAATAATAAAGTGGTTGCGGATTATTTGATAGGGTACGAAGTTTCGTATTATACTCGTTTTTGGTTAGGTCGTGAATTACTGTGTATAATTATTCATCATTTGGGGGTAACTAATTGCATGTAATGGCGTTAAGTAATTAATTACGTAATTACAAAATAAATGTAATTGTAATCCATTACAGTCACTGAGAGACAATATGTCATTTAAATTTCAGTTTCTATTGAAAGTGTCTGTGATTACAAAAGGGTTACATATGAAATGTAAAAAACTTTAAAGCTTATAGAATATAACATTCATTCTGTTGCTTTGCATCTTTTTGCCATTTAGACAGGCTCCATTCATTTGGCAGTATTACATTACTTATTAAATTTTTAACAGAGTAACTAGTAATCTGTAACCTATTACATTACAAAAGTAACCATCCCAACCCTGCCTATATATTACCTGGACATCATGCAATATTATATAAATAATGTGTCCATTCCTGGGTGAGAGATGGAGACTGTGTGTATATACTGTGTTCGAAGCATAAATGTATTCATGCATGAATGTATCAACTTGCCAAGTATGATACGATA
>NW_024879790.1:12500-15000 GCF_900700415.2 Clupea harengus | reverse complement strand
AAGGAGAGGATGGAGAGAAAAGATATGAAGGAGAGATGGAGGGATGAGAGAAAGATGGAGGAAAAAAACAACAAAAACATCAAAGGCATAGAGATGGATAAGAAAGGCAGCAGCAGACAGAGTTGATGGAAGAGGAGGAAAAAGTGAAAGTGGGAGTAGAGATGGAGAAGATGGGAGAGAAGAAGAAGAACATTTGATGTAATCAGTTAAAGAAGGGAAGCGCCAGGTTCAGACTGATGAGGAGAAGAAGACAGAAGGGCATCAGGACTTTCTCACACACACACACACACACACACACACACACACACACACACATACACACACACACACACACACACATACACACACACACACACTCACACACACGCACCCATTCTCTCCCACTTATTCACACACAAACACTGACTGCCATTCCCAATGACACATTACCCACAGAATGGATTTGACGAGACATTTTGACCCTTGACCCTGACTTAATCAAGTAAAGGAGAGCACATGTTTTGTAGAATCTGCAAATGCGATTTGCCTGTTAAGGCAGCAATATGGCGGGAGACTTACTCTTGTTGCGCAGCGTGACATTCTGATATGCCGAAGTGGACCTTGTTAATGCCATCTTCTGTTGCTGTGGCGACATAGAGGATCAGAACATGACGCGTTACATGACAGAAGATCAAATTCACACATTTCCCACACACACACGTTTCCTAATTTGACTCAGGCACATTATTCATGGTGGTTTATTAGACATGTTGATGTTGCACTTCTTCAAACTGCAAAGAGGAGTGGTTTTCCTGATCACCGTTTCTGCCTCAGAAGCACTGAGTCGTGTTTACTCCAAAGGGAGAGGCAAATTCATGTCAGTTTGTCAAGACTGATCTTCATGTTAGTGGTTGGGTGTCTTCTCTCATGACCTCTCCTCCATCCCACCCTCTGACCTCTACGCTCCTTTAGACCCCAGCAGACCCTCACCCCCTCCCTCGGTCCCTCTGTCCTCCTTTAGACCCCAGCAGACCCTCCCTCTGTCCCTCTGTCCTCCTTTAGACCCCAGCAGACCCTCCCTCGGTCCCTCTGTCCTCCTTTAGACCCCAGCAGACCCTCCCTCTGTCCCTCTGTCCTCCTTTAGACCCCAGCAGACCCTCACCCCGTCCCTCTGTCCTCCTTTAGACCCCAGCAGCCCCTCACCCCGTCCCCAAAGACACTAAAGACACTCTTACCCTCTGTTTTCATTTTGGCGCAGTTGGCAGTGAGTCTCGGCATCGGTTGTGGATGGTGACATTGCAGCTGAAAGACATAAACAAACAAACAGGCTCATGGTGACTCATGACTCTCTAGTACCCATATCTAATATCTCCTCTCTGCTCTACATAACCCCCTTCCTTTCCTCACGCCATTGCAACACTCTCACACACTTCTAACAGGTCTCTCTCTCTCTGTCTCTCTCTCTTACTCTCTCTCTCTCTCTCTGTCTCTCTCTCTGTCTCTCTCTCTACTCTCTCTCTCTCTCTCTCTGTCTCTCTCTCTGTTCTCTCTCTCTCTCTGTCTCTCTCTCTCTCTCTCTCTCTCTCTCTCTCTCTCTCTCTGTCTCCTCTCTTTTCTCTTGCATGCTGCTAACCCCATCCATGCTCTGTTGCTTTCATTGTTCATGTTTCAAATCATTTTCACTTCCTGTTTTGGGGTTCTTTCACCAGGAAGTGGAACAGAGGCTTGGGTGGGAGTGGGGGGGGGGGTTCCCCAAAGGCCCCGTCTCTCCCCAGCTGTCTTTCCACCCAGGTTAGGAACTCAACCCCCACCCAGTAACACACACACACACACACACACTCACACACACACACACCACACACACACACACACACACACACACACACACACTCACGCACATGTACACACATCTTTCTGCAGCTCAGCCCAAAACACTTTCAACCCCCCTGCTTCCGTTTACTTTAGTTTGCCCCACTGTTTCATGAACCACCAGTAGTGCAGTGCAGGTGCTCCCTCACCTAGCAAGGGTGTGTGTGTGTGTATTTGTGTGTACACAAAGGGGTGCGTACATGCTCGTGTGTGCATGTGTGTGTGTTTGTGGTGTGTGTCCACAAATGGGGGCGTGCATGGGCTTGTGTGCATGCGTGTGTGTGGTGTTGTGTGTGTGTTTGTGGTGTGTTGATGTGACTGAATTCATTCACTACGGGGCGTAGGTTGTGGTAGCAACTGGCACTCCCTTTAAACTGTACAGTTAGCTCTTGTGATCACAGTTTAATGTCTTTCACTTGTTCAGTGCAATAGCTGCCACTGAGCTGATGGACCTTTAGAGGCCAACAAATCTGTTTGTGTGATCCAACAATGCACGTATGGGTGTTGAAATGTGCCTGTATTCGTTTAGGTGTTTGTCTTGATGAAGTTCATTTTGTCAAATATAAAATGTTGGTGTTCATGGCCATTTTAGATTTTTTGTGTTTCATGTGCTTATGTAAGATATCTCCACCGCCGATGAGTCAATCGCTGA
>NW_024879790.1:0-7500 GCF_900700415.2 Clupea harengus | reverse complement strand
AATTAAATTGTACACACACACCCACACACAAACACACACACACCCACAGTTTCTGCTTGTATATGTGATGGTGAATGGCTGTAGCCAAAGACAAATCGTCTGGTTAGCGGCGTACCAGAGGTATGGATTAAGAGCCTACTTCTCAGTGAGCGTGTCGGCACATGGCACAGGAAGCAGTGAGCAAGGACTTCCTCTTTTCATAGCAGAAGGGGGCAAGGCCTTGGGTTGCTATGGGTACGACAGAAAAAGGGGGTGGAGGTGTTTGGCAAAGCTGTACAAAAGTACGTGTCTATGTGTGTGTATCTGTGTGTCCTTATATGTGTGTCTGTCTGTGTGTATGTCAACACAAGCTAGCGGTTGTGTGAGATTGAAGTGTGTAGGTGTGCGTGCTTTCTTTCTCATAGCGACCAAGGAGGAAAAATCGATGCAGAAAAGAAGAAAAGAAAAGGTGCATTTTCCTACTTCCATGAATTCCGAATAAAGAGCCAAACCCTCCAAGGCCAGGGTCTGGATGTCCTGTTATAGGCAGCATTAAAGGCACACAGGGTCTGGATGTCCTGTTATAGGCAGCATTAAAGGCACACAGGGTCTGGATGCCCTGTTATAGGCAGCATTAGAGGCACACAGGGGCAAAGGGGAAATAAACCAGGAAGACGGAGCAATACATCTATACTTCTCAGTGTGTGTGTGTGTGTGTGTGTGTGTGTGTGTGTGTGTACTTGTGTGTGTTGAGTGTATGTATGTGTGTGTGTATGTGTGTGTATTTAATCTAACACTAAGACACTAAAACATAGATTTTTTAGGTTACAGTAATAGAGTACAGCACTAGCGATCCCAAACTCAAGAGGCTCATTCTAACGGGCCTCATGTAATAACAGTATAAAACATTAACTCACATCTTGTTAGTGGTTTCCAAAGAGTCAGACTGAAACCACACCTTCTCTCCAGTCTGTATGGAGCTACAGTGAGCAAGACATGCAGTGCAGTGCTAAATTTCGTATTTGAAACAAAGTCTATGTAACCTGCATTGCGTAGAAAAGTGCCGAAACTGGACTCGAACTTGCAACCTCGGGCATGGGAGGTGTGCGTGCTAGCAAGAAGGCTTAAACCCATGGGTGCCTGTGTCTGTCGCTAGCACGTCTCTTAACCTGTCAGGGAGTGAGGTTTACTCATTACACAGCACTGTACCCCCTGGCTGCCGTTACCTCTACATATGCCTACTCTACGTGTGTAACACACACCCGTGCCAAACTGACCAACATCTAGACTCTCCAAATTATCGTGACGCTCAACCCCTCAAGCAGATACTGTAAGTGCTGTCTGGAATATACACACAGGCCAAGGAATGTCATTTGCAATAGCCTTTTGGATAAGGACAACAAAGAACTAACAACTGACTAACTGAACATTTGAGGAAATCTACTCACATTGTGTGGCTCAATACCAGATTTGGTAAGTGCCTCCAATGAACTGGTGACACAGCAACCAATGAGATGCCTTCTCCTTGCGACATTCTAATGCTCAGTCAGAACTGTCTCACCCACACATTAGAACACTGACATAGATAAAAGTGTACTGAGCCCTTTGATAACTACCGAGGAGTGATGTTGACAGAATGAAACACGTCCTAGTCTTCTCCCTGCGACTTTGTAGGAGGGGTCCATTTCTGATGCATGGTAAATGGTAAATGGACTGCATTTATATAGCGCTTTTCTTATCATAGAGCACGCAAAGCGCTTTACAGATGAATGCCTCAGACATCTACCCATTCACACACCGATGGCGGAGGCTACTATCTAAGGTCCCAACCTGCACATCGGGAGCGGTTGGGGGTTCAGTGTCTTGCTCAAGCACACTTCGACAATTGGTGAGGAGGATTCGGGATCAAACCTCGCAACCTTCCGATTACTGAACGACTCCTCTGCCTGAACTACTATCTCCATAGATGATGATGGAATTAGGAGAACACCTCATTTACTGCTGGAAGGGGGCCTCATTAGTAGAGATTCAGAGGTTCCAAGAAGAAAACGTCAACTGTCTATCTCTTGGCTGTGTTCTACTGTATATCTCTCACAAATCAGTGAAGTGGACATGTACTAAGAGCACAATGAGCTGGTGGGTTAACCTCTCCTCTCTCACGTCAGTAAAGCTACTGTCCAGTGACACAGAGCCGGAGCATTAGTGGGGACCTTAGACATGCTGCTAATCAGTGTCCATGCAGCAGCTAACTCTAGAGCACATCTGGATTGGATCCCTTCCTAAGTCACCCTTCCTACTGATGCCCCTAATGCAGGGACCTAGCTCACACTGATATATAGATAGATAGGTAGGTAGGTAGGTAGGTAGATAGATAGATAGATAGATAGATAGATAGATAGATAGGTAGATAGGTAGATAGATAGATAGATAGATAGATAGATAGATAGATAGGTAGGTAGGTAGATAGATAGATAGATAGGTAGGTAGATAGATAGATAGGTAGGTAGATAGATAGATAGATAGATAGGTGGGTGGGTAGGTAGGTAGATAGATAGATAGATAGATAGATAGATAGATAGATAGAAAGAGTACTTTATTGACCCCCAAAGGTAAATTGCAGTTGGAGGAATTGGAGGAAAGGGGGGTTAAGCTAAAGAGTGTTAGAGTGTATGACCCCTATCCCAGATACCAGGCCTTGCATGTCCCAAAGCCCCAACTGAAGCCCAGCATCCGTGGAGCCGTCTGATGCTCCACTTAAAGAAGAGACGCATCCTGATTTAGCTGAGGGTCTGATGCTCCACCTAAAGCAGAGACGCATCCTGATTTAGCAGAGGGCCGGACAGCCAGCAGCTCTCTAGGGCCGCCCTGAATATGAGCCAGGACCCAGGGGCGAAAATAGAGCTGCTGCTTCCTCACCTCACGCCCGCATGAGGATGAGGATGAGGAGGGCAATGATCTCTAGTGAATGAACACATGTACTCACACATGGGTACACACATATAGCTTCATATGTGCCAATTATATACACATACTTACATATGTCCATTGGCACATGGATACAAACATGGGCCACAAAAGTACACATATTCTAATGTACACCACACTCCAACAAACACACACATACACACACATACACACACGTCACACACACACAGACGTGTTGTTAATGTAGCTGCTGCTCCAGCCATGATCAGGAGCAGTGCAGGAATCATGGCAAACAGACACATCTCTGAGAAGCTATTTGCATCCATATCCAGTAACACCATCTTAGTGGAGTGAGGCAGGAGCATTTTCTGTATTTTATATTATAGAAACCACCAGCAAGCAGGGAGAGGATAGTCTACACAGTCTACATTGCACTGCTGTAATGGTTAACATAGGACTGTACTGACAGAAACGTCACCGAAGGGGTGAAGGTGAGAGAGATGATGGCCTGTATTAGCCAAACATGCATATATCCAACTGCACACACTTATAAACAAGTGCAGTATGAAATGTGTATAAGTACACACACACAAAGATATGTAGGTCTTACATACTAAAAGCACAACACAAACATAGTGAATGACAAATACTGCGAGAAACCCACTCATCCCACCTACACACAAGCTCAGACCAGGGCAGAAACACGATGAAACAGAAACAGTACAGAAACATTAGAGACAAGAGAGAGAGAGAGAGAGAGAGAGACAGAGAGAGGAGAGCGAGAGAAATATATATAGATACAAACGCTCTTCTCCCTCTGAAAAAGCTTGACAGTTCTCTCATACAAATGGGTTTACCAGTTAAGTCCTTAAATGTTCACTACCAGCGAAACTTTAAATCCGCTAACATCGCATTTACAGTCCCTAACAGCGAACTTTACAGACCACTAACATATTTCCAGTGTTGCAACCCTTTGGGTAGTAATAGCGGTATGTTGCGCAAAATCTGTCACACAGACCAACTCTGGCCTGTATAAAATGCAATATTGGAATGAAGATAACCACATTGACTCTATAAGTTAGCTTAAACAACATGACAAAGCAAGTGTCGTCTGCATGTCGCAAGACAAGCCGGGGGAAAGCCAAGGCCAAGCTACCGCATATACGAGGAAATGAACATATGAGCGCCGCCGTGTCCTCAGAGTAAACCATCAGTTAACAGCTTACTTCAAAAAATCACTTCGAACAAAAGCAAAGTAATGGAACCATTTTAAGGCTTTAATTACTACGCTTTAATAACTTGATAATACCTTCTATAGCCACTATATTCGCAAAAGTCATGTGATATTCAGAGACATCGAGGACGTATAAGATGGCAAAAGTCACTTCCCTAATGCTGTATGGTACCGTTTTGTGTCGTGAATCCAACGTGCTCCTGTAGTAGTTTCATAGCATAACTTACCCGTTGATTGATCTCTCGCATTCTCTCCTGACGGAGTTTGGACAGATCCGCAACTCGAGACATGGTGAAATTTTGGTAAGAAGCACTGAGGTAAAAGTCACTTCTGCAAAAGGTTACTTATCTTATATTATTCCTGTGTATGCTCATCTAATTCGTGACAAATTCGTAAAACCAGCACTATACGGGGAAGAGGCAACTTCCTCGCTCAGTCTTTTCCTCCTTCTCTGGCTACCTAAGGAGCTCCGTCTCGCAGGATGTACTAGGAATGATAACTGAAACAGTGTAGCGCGCGGAACAAGCGCACCAGAATCTCAAGCCTCGCCCACCTCCAATAAAGTGTGTGTTGCTGCAACCACGACGTGCTGAATGTGTGTGTGCGTGTGTGTGTTTGAGAAGCAGAGAGGGAGGGAGACACAGAGAGACACAGTGAGAGAGAGAGAGACTAACGGACGGACTTTCGTGGTACAGTAAAAACAATTCTCATATTTGTATGCCAGTCTCCGTCGAATTCGGCGTCGTTTTAAAGACTGTCGTCCCCCCACGTATCCCACGCATAGGAAATCTCTCAGTATTAAACTAAACTACGTTTACGTGAAGAAATGTCTAAGGGCTCCGAAAAACTGTGACGTGAAAGGGGTAACTTTCTGTGGCCTATTTTCATGGAGTATTTCCATAGAGACAACAGGTTCTCTGTTTCAGTCAGAGATGGCGAGTGTCCTTCACTGCAAACACCGACGTGGCTCCGAAGTTCTGGCAGCATCCAGGCCCCCTCCCTTGGTGTTAATTTATAGCAGTAATTGGCCAGGCCTATTGAAGCCCTGAATTTAAAATAGAGATTCTGATGATTCTGAAATTATAATAGTTTTGATTTAAGACTATATAGTTTAGGAAACTGTATAAATTGTGTAATATACTCAAATACTTAAATATCTGCCATCTGCCATGGGGAATGGTCTGGGTATGTATGCTTGTTGATTTAAGTCTATATAGTTAGTTCTATATAGTGAGTTTAGTTCTATAATAGAAACTGTATAAATTGTGTAATATACTGCCTTGGGGAATAGTCTGGGTATGTTTGCTTGTGCAGGCTGGAGCACACATGCAGACTGCTGAGAATAGACCCTGCTGCCCAAAATGGAGAGGAAAAAAGGAGGGAAAACGTATGAGGTCGCACTGCCAAATCTGTCACCATGCCAACAAAACACTCAGTCTGTCAGGGTGGGAACACAACAACAGCGGAGGTTGTGGGGTTGGATTAAATCTGAAAATCTGGATTGGGTCACTTTGTAGAGATGGATAGGGCACAAATTGGTTGACAGCAGAATGACTAAATGACTGGAAACAATCCAAGGGCCAGACAAGTACATTCAACAGTCTCCTCATATTTGGATTACCGTAAAACTGTAACTCAGCTAAGAATAAATAATGAGACAAGAGGAATATGTGGTATTCAGTGTGTTTGTGCGTGTGTGTGTGTTAGTGTGTGTCTTGTGTGTGTGTGTGTGTGTTAGTGTGTGCCTGCGTGCCTTTGTTTTCGTATGTGTCTGTGCATGTATCTGTATGTATATCAGCAAATGTGTGTGTATGTGCTCATGTGTTGTGCTCTGTAGTGATACATATAATGAGTTCATTCCTCATCATGCTGCGTCTGCTTCTAAATGCTCAGGAAAACTCCCAATGAACTTTCATTTGCCCCTAATCAGATATATTACCCCTCTCTCTTCTTCAAATAACTCTCCATCCCTCTCTCTATCGCCACCTCCCCCTCTCCCTCTCCCTCTCCCTCTCCGCTCTCTCACTCGAGGGCTCGAACAGTTAGAGGGCTGCCTGCTCTGTAGGCGGACGGCTCTTCAGCTCTCCCAGAATCTCCTGAAATAACCGGTCACGTTAGACAGGTCGCGCACAGCAACTCGGAGGTGGGATGGAACATTGCAGCAGTTCAGTGCACCGTACTTCTTCTACGCAGCACAGGATATCTACGAACTGAGCTTCAAATGATCACAGACTTCTAAGAACACTGAAACAGCAGTGAAATAGTATGCAAACAATCCTTAAAAGGTCCGAAAAGCCCTGCAGAGGTACATCGAACAGCCAACAGTGCCAACTGTAAACCTAAACAATAATGCATACATTGCATAGAATGATAGAATATCAAGGCCAAGGATTCAAATGTGTATCAAGTTTGTATTCTTAAACATCTCTGTGGAATGCACATCACTGATTGGTCAGTCGAAGCATTGGGAGGTCTAGTAGTTCTAAATAATCAAACACTGAACTGTATATCAATATATTCTTCTATTCTTCTGTCAAAATAAGTAAGATAATGCACAGCCAACCAACTGGTCAATACCACAAATAAGCCCCTCAGATGAAGTCAAGAGCCTCATACTTTGCTGTGTCATCCTGACAACCATTTTGGGTAGATGAGGGTGCTGGTTGTACAAGTACGTTAATCCTCATTTGTGCAAGGTAATCACTGTTAGGTCAGATGGTGGATGTTATTCTCTCAGAGTGGAGATTAGGACCGTGTGGCTCTTTGTGATGTGCTCTGGATTGTGTAGAGTACGAATGTTGAAATGACAGATCTCTTTCTCTTCTATAACTCTGACTCTGGTTCTTTGAATGAGCGTGACATCTGTTCACTCAAGCTCTGTGAGGCTGCTCCTGAAGCTCGGAGAGGAGAGAGGAAAAGCTGAGCGTTGCCGTGGGTTACCACGCAGCAGAGGAGCTCTTTCTCAGTGGCATTCTATTTGGCACACAAAAAAATGTGTGTGTGTGTGTGTGTGTGTGTGTGTGTGTGTGTGTGTATATATATGTGTGTGTGTGTGTGTGCGTGTGTGCGTGAGAGAGAGAGGACCGCTGTAGTTGATTGTGTGCATGTATGAATGTGAATTTGTATGTGCTGGGTTAAAGATCAGGTATGCACTTACAGTACATGTCAAGGCCCTATTACTCAACGTGAAAGGAGAGAGTGACAAAACAACATTTTTGCATTTGAATGTGTGTGTTTACGTCAGGGATGGATTAACGAACGGGCCTACCGGGCCCAGGCCCAGGGGCCCATGAGCTCAGGGGGCCCCTAGGCCAGAGCCTCTGCGTGAAGTCGCTGTTATGTATCTCTTATTTGTGGTTGAA
>NW_024879789.1:0-72168 GCF_900700415.2 Clupea harengus | reverse complement strand
GGCCACCAAGCCATAGTGGATGTGCCAGGTCAGCATGAGGGAACATCCAGCAACAGTGTGTGTCACTGTGTCAGACAACAACATGCTCAGTCATATTTTCACCACTGGGCTTAGTGCACTAAATCTACCCTCCTCAGGATCATCTTACAGGGATCTCATTCATTAGAATGAGTAGGGCTTTGTAAGAAACAGCATGCTAAATTACTGTATGTGGTAATTTTGGTCAATGTAAACATTTGTTACACAAACACCATCAGTGAATAGTTTGGTGCTTGACTGGCCTCAAAAGATGCTAGTTACTGTAAATTCCATTTATTCTATTCATTATTACTTTGACCTATGGTCTTTTTCTGAATGAAGGTGTATTTTCTGTGAAGATCAGTTTCATGATCGGATAACAGTAGCCCTCTTGGTTCACAAGGATTTAATGTGGCTTCAAGAAGATTTCCTATTGTTTCTCAACGGGCTGTAAAAGTGATTTTCATATCCTTCCAATATATTCTTCTTCAACCACCAATTGGTGTCTGTGATATAAATACCATTCAACTTTCTACAAAAAAGTACTCAGTTAGTTGGCAATAATTTGGTAAGGTGTAATCAGGGTGAGTGAAATAGACAGTAAAATGGAAATTTGGAAATAAGAATACACTTTCTCTCTTATCTTGACATCACGACTAAACATTTTGACTATCACGTTTATAAACAATGTCACAGTGACTTTTCATTCTTGTGGCACTGACATATTCATCGATATAATTATTTACGTTAAAGACATAAACTATGAATTTTGAGCTTTTGCAGGTAACACATTGTGTGGTGCTGTTTGTACGAACTGCTTCGAGAAATACACTTACTGTATTGAGAAACGATGCAGGGTGAATAGGCTAAATACACTTACTGTATTGAGAAACTATGCAGGGTGAATAGGCTAAATGCACTTACTGTATTGAGAAACTATGCAGGGTGAAAAGGCTAAATGGACCCTGAATGTATTTGTGCTTGCTGCCACCTAGGGGAGGATGTGCATTATATAATTTGGCATTTGTGTATGTTTTTCAGAGTGTTGTTTGTGTAACCTTCAGGCTTGGCACCTGTCATGTTAAAGCTACAAAACACACAATGCACTGCCAGTAATGAGTCTGCTACTGGTGCCTATTCTGATTAATGACAGTTGTATACCAGTAATCTAATAGGGCCTCTCTGGATTCCCTTCTGTCAATGTTCAAAGTATCTGGAGACTATCACAAGATCAGGAAAGTATCTGTGACTGATAATTAAGGACCTGGAAAGGTCCTGCATAGCCAGAGGGGATGAGGTAGGAAATACATCTGACACCATCCTCACTCGAGCGGGACGAGGTGAGAGAGCTGGGGAGAAATCTCTCTCCCCAGGCTGCTGATCATAAGGTTCCTGCGTTTCATCACATATAGTGAAAGACTGGTGACAGAAGGATCTGGAACCAGGAACCTGTCCAAAGATCTAGGTCATGGAAGTAGGAACTTTTTCACTAAAGGTGAAAATCAGTGGCACAGTGTCAGACATATACATAAAGAAGAAATAAACAAGAAATGCCATTAACATTTGCAAAGTACATGCTATGTTGTAAGAGCATACCTTTGCCAGAGTACATGCTATGCTGTGAGAGCAAACCTTTTCCATAGTACATGCTATGCTGTGAGAGCAAACCTTTGCCATAGTACATGCTATGCTGTGAGAGCATACCTTTAGTCATTTCTTTCCACCTGTGCCTTTCAGCAAATCCACCTGTCTGTTTACGGCTGATGTAGAGCCTATCAAAGACCCTCATGACAATTCTACCAAACCAAGTGCATGTCAGCCAGTGGAAATGGCAACATCACTGCTAAACTGCCTGTTTATGCTTGTTGGATATGTGGGCAAATCAATGGCTTGAATCTTATTCCAAGGGGACACATTTGCAGAGGGAAATGAGTCAATACCTCCATAAATCAGATCACGTCGCAGCCTAAAGCTGCCCTTCGGCATTTCATGGTCTTGAAAATGTCTCCTGTGCCTGAGCGAGTTGGTCTCAAGGCTTACACTTCTGATCCATACATAACATGGTAAGCTATGTAAAACCCACCCAACCCATGTGTATGCAACATACCAACTCATGACATCGCATCAAGAGAGATCCTGACAGACATCTCTAAAATGGACATAGCTATTTACAGTACAGTACTTCTATTCAGTATAGAATAATGCTACCATGTGGCTCATCTCATGGAGCATAGCATGTGGCTCATCTCATGAAGCATAGCATTTGCAATACTATTCCCGGTGAGCCAAATATTAAAGCAGCAAAGAGTGTAAATGAATGAGTGGGTGAAAGATGAGACTCCATGCCGTCTCTTAAGTCTTAAAAAATAAAGCCTGGGTCACATTCTGTCATGGCATTTGAGCACAGTGTGTGTTTGATTACTGACTGTTGTTATAGAAGCTTGAGGAGAGTATCCTCAAAAGTCTGTCTTTTTATTTGTATTATGTAGAGTTAGGCGTTGAGTGCCAGGATTGCAGAGGTTCCCTATTGGGTAGATTACTGTGTAGCAACAGTAAACTCCCACCAAGCAACTGTGGCCATGTCCATCAAAGAACTCTCTTGCCACTTTTAAAGTCTAAAAGTAGCTCAGATGTAAGACCATAACACTCAGCTGAGGTGGTGGCTTTTGTAAGCTTTCGGTGACTGACACATACATGTATGCACATGTGGCATCAGACAGCCTTTCTGTGGTATTATTCACCAATATGCTGCAGACGGCAGACATCCACTTGAAAACATTTCTAGTAATGAAAAATGATTTCATGATAAAATTCACGTGATTAGTCTGCTAAGAGTGCATCTACTCATCAATTAAATTGTGTTTTGCAACTTGTTCACATTATGGCAAGTCAAATGCCCTAAAATGAGTGTCAGTATAATGCCTAATATATCCTTACATCAAACAATTTTGTAGGATATTTTTGTAAGATAGAAAGGGATAAAGTTAACGACATTAGGCACTGGGCTCTGGTCCACTTCATCCTTCTTCCCAAATGCTTTTCAAGACGTCCATAGATTCTGCATCTGGTCCCTCTGCTGGCCACAGAGCTTTTGAAGCTTCTTCAGCTATGTTGGTCTGGGTAGAGAAGAAAATGAAGGTCATTATTAAGAATTCATGTGGGGATGTGGTTGGAATGTTAACATAGATCAGGACTGATAGCTCTGTGTGTGTGTGTGTGTGTGTGTGTGTTTGAGAGGGGGAGAGAGAGAGAGAGAGAGAGAGAGAGAGAGAGAGAGAGAGAGAGAGAGAGAGGGAGAGAGAATGTGGTATATCTGTATGTGAAATAATGTATTACATCTATTAAAACTGGGCTTGGGATAAAACATTTTCCATGGCATTCACATACACACACACACACACACACACACGCACACGCACACGCACACGCACACGCACACGCACACGCACACACACTGATAGCTGTGTGTGTGTGTGTGTGTGTTTGTGTTTGAGAGGGAGAGAGAATGTGGTATGTCTGTATGTAAGATAATGTATTACATCTATTAAAACTGGGCTTGGGATTTTAAATTTTCCATGGCATTCACACGCACACGCACACGCCACACGCACACGCACACGCACACACACACACACACAACACACACACAACACACACACACACACACAGCTATCAGTCCTGATCTATGTTAACATTCAACAACAATACTTTGAACTTCAGTCTTACTTGAAACCCATAGTGATATTTGGGCAGATCGCCTGCATGTTTCAGTCACCTTTGGGTAGGTCTCATAGATGACCTGCCAGGTCACACCAAAGGCAAGCAAACTAACAAAAAAAAAAACACAGTGTAAAAAAAAATCTAAAACTATTATAGAGTTGTGTGACAGAGAGCCTGACCTTGAAGTAGCTGAAACTACAGGTGACACTCTGCTCTCCAGCTTGCACAGAGGGGTGGGGGGTGCAGGCCATCTCTGAGAGATTCTTTGGGATCCATCCAAGTTTATAGATGTGTCAGATCTCTGTGATGACAGCTTGAGAGCACCAGCCTCTCCTCTTCATGTTCTCAGCACAGTGGTGTGTGCGTGTGTGTTTGTGTGTGTGTATGTGTATGTGAGTGTGTGTGTGTGTGTGTGTGTGTGATGTGTCTGTCTCTCCCGCCGACACAGAACCCTTCATGCTGGCATCTTTGAAGGATTGAAGGTTTTCTGAGGTCTCTGTTTCTCCAGAGTCTTCTTCTGAGTGTTTTTTCACACCTGAAGATGCCTCTGGTCCCTCTGGTGTGGTCTGGTCAGGCGCCTCACTTTCCAGGCGCCTCGCTTTCCAGGTTATCCTGAGGCTACATGCTGTTCTTGGTTGAATCAGGCATTTCGCTCCGAGAACGGAACACCATTAAATATGGAATAACATTTTCCACTGGTTTGATGATTAGCCAGCTAGTACTCTGAGTAGATTGGGTAGATTGAGAAATCTCTATGTTCCCCACAGTTTTCCTACACTCTTTTATGTTGACATCATGGGGATGCTGAGAAATGATCAAAACACATTCTATCTACTGGAAGATCCATTTGTCTAATTACTTGAGGTATGCAACAGCATATGAAGGCTTTTTTTTAAATAATATTGACTGAACGAGTCAACCACATCACACTTCTAAAGTCTAAAACCAGCAGCACGCTGCAGTTATAATATGGGAAATAGTTTGAGAGAGCCGTAGCTCTTTTCTTTCGCTGCTATCACTAGATACTCAGACATCCCTTTTATGACAGATCCGTCACCAGCATCTACCTCAGTTCACCACGGATGATGTTTTCATGATCAGACTTCACCTCGGTGGCTTTGGATGTGTCTCTCTCAAGAGGCGCGCCAGGGTTGTTTATATTCTCCCCTTCTCTCGCACAAACCTCCGTCTCCTGTATGTGTGTCAATAAATCCATCTTAATGCTGGAAAGAAAGCCAGACCCATTTTCACTGAGCACAGACTGTGATAATAAGGTTTCCTTCCAAAGCTCAGTAATGCAGTTTATGTTGAAGGAAATCATGTTGGATCAAATCATTTTGAATATGTCAGAGGTGCTCACCTTGTTTTTATCCTGAGCTACGCACTTTGTTGATTTGCGCTGCTCAGAGATGGTTTTATTCTGTTTCACAAAGGAATGACTTCACCACTATCATCATCATGGTGCTGTTTGATGACCTCCACCTTTTTGCCTGCAGGTTGATGTTCTCCTTGCCTGGGAGATTGCTGGGAGTAAGTAGGGCTTACTGATCCTGGAGCAGACAATGAGAAAGTGTAACATTGTCAGAAAATCAATGGTTGAGGGTACTGTAACAAATGTTTTTTATGAAAGATCGTGGAGCTGGTGTGGTTCTCTCACCACACATAGCGGTCGGTGTCTCCACACGGCAAACCCACCGCAAAATTCACAAGAGTTGCAACTACTTAGAAAGTATATGAGACACACCAATATTCTTCACCCACAACTATGAGTACACCCACACTTATAGTCACGCAGTAGTATGTGTAGTGTAAAAGTGAAGGCCCGTTTTCTTAAATAAGTATCTTTAGAGGTATCCACCTAGGCTTCACAACAACTAACATCTCACTCAGGAGGTTTGAGCACTCCAGCCACAGAATAGGGGCCTCGTTAGTATTCCCATCACAGCCCGTCTCATGGTACTTTGTTGTGATGACAATAAACACTTCACCTTGAGTCCATAGCAGTGTGTTTCCAGGGACTCGAGGGATGGCTGAAATGTTTTCCTGTCCTTCAGCTTTTCATCAAGGTCCTCTATGGCAGCTTTCATAAAAGGACTGGAAAAAAATGTTGTGAATGTTTTCAGTCAATGAGGCACTAGGGGTGTCTGGTGAGACCAAGTCTAGTGAGCATTTACCCCAAAGTTAGACGTCTGTGTTGAATAACTTTACTAAGAAAACAAACCTCCAGCTTGCAAAACACCAGACTGCATAATCATGAACTTGTGATTTTTTAGAGAGAGCGCTGAGTGTCTATCCAATCCCCTGAACGCCGTCCTGGAGCACTGAACAAACCTCAGTATCACTCTCTATGCCTTCTGATTATCCCGGTGGTGCTCCAGCTCTACGCCCACGTTGTTGTTGTCCTCCCGCTGAAGAACTATCTCAAAGGCCTGACCCCCCCCCCCATCACTAACTTAAGCATATTTTGTCCGTGATTTGCGCAATGGACAGAAAATGTGTTCCTCCTAAACAAGGAGGAGCATGGTTCACCAGCACCAAATGCATTTCGAGTCCTTTAAATCTATGATTTTTTCATTTGTCACAAGCTGCATCTTTCTCCGTGTGTCTCCTCAGGGCCTAATCTCAGCCTGGTGGCTGCCCTTTGTAGGAGGGCACCCCCGTGTGGCCCTTTGTAGGAGTGCACCCCCGTGTGGCTCACCTGAAGCAACAACAAAATACAAACATGTTGATTCACATGTAGCCAACCTTTTTGACTAGAGAAACCAAACATTACACAACAAATGTTAATACCAAAGAAATGAAATACTCACCCACAGATGTATACCTATTTGCATGTTAGCTAACATTATAGTGATTCAATAAAATCACAAGCTGAAAATGCCTGTACGGTTACACGGTAACAATGGAAATGTTTAAAAGCTGGGTGAAGAGAAAGATATGTAAAATCATACACCTTCCTTACCACTGCTGTTTGACCAGTTTATCTTTGTAGATTCCCCACAGTTTCCTCTCCCATTTTTCTAAAGTTGTAGAAATCTTTCTTGTCAGATTTTATCAGATGTTATAAGCTAAAGGAAGAACTTGTGCTGTCTTTTCCTTGTCAGTTTAGATTATATTGATTTGGTTTGACTGAGAAGACATTTGATGTTTTAATTATATGTTTTCGCTGCACAAGTAAATGTAAAAACACCCCTTCACTTACAATAAAAACACTGTCAAAACAGTTCAAACATATTTTAAAGCACTAATGAACAACCAGTTGCAGAGTTACAGTTGGATTTCAAACTCACATTTAAATAAATGATTTAGTAAATTAATCTTGCACAGTACGTGTCATTACAGTGGCCCAAATGGCCTTATCTGCCTTTTCCATCAACTACAGCAACGATAATTCCTAAAACCCATACCTTACAAAACATTATATTTCACAGCTACAGAGTCATACTGGTGTAATGGTTTGTCAGAAGGTACAGATCAACCCAGCTCTTTCTTTGTCCCATTTTCTTCAAAACAGTAACCAAGCATCAAACATTGAAGGAGGCCCATTTAGTATTGGCCAACTTAAGGACATTAATATGAATTTATATATGAAAAAAACATCCCCCCCAAACGCCGCTTGCCAACACATGCTCTTACTCTCCTAGCCAAGATTATTAAGCTTTGATAATCACAGGAAAGAATTTCACAAGACACAAGTCTATCCTGTGTGTATTATACTCAGCTTGAAGACTCTATGGCATGCTGTGTGATGTGTAATTACTATTCAACAGAACAGCATAAGGCTTCTAAACAGTGTGTATGGAATCTGACATCTGACATTGGTCACCCCAGGTAATGGCCATCTCTGGATCAAACCTCACCCGTATCCCTGCCACATCAGCACTGCATCTAGCAACCCGCTACAGCTCAGTCTTGCTGATACAAGCTGCTCTGAATGCCAGTGATGTGAAGAGAGATCTCTGCATAAGTGATGCAGTGGTTGCTGTCTTCAGTCTTTCGGTCAGGCTGATAGTCCATATCTCCATATTCACACACTCCTGGCTGTTTTCACAGAAAAGAGTAGAGAATTTGTATGTGTTTTGCTTTGTGGCTGTGGTTTCACACAAGGGCGAGTAAAGACAGAAAACAACAAGGAACATGTTTGTGTAAATCTCCTGTTTATCTCGCTGTCTTATGTGGCTTTGTGAGTATTTCACTGCCAGTGAGCCTTGTGCTTCTCCCTCAGCATGAGAATGGCCCACTTCTCTGTCACAATCAAATGATCAGGCATCATTTCTAGATTTCTTGTCCAAAAGCAAATTATCAGAAAAGATGCAAGATACCAACCATAGTAGACCTGGGCCAGACTTTTCAGGTATCTATTGGTATAAAATATTTTTGGTAAATGGTGGATAGAGTCAATCAAGATTGTGAGGACAAAGAAGATTCCTGCTTGGTATCACATATATGATTAAAGATGTGGAGCTAGCCTTTAGCTGAGTGTGAATGGGGGCATAGCAGGCCCATCAGAGAGAGACTTAATCACAGGAACTACTGGAATCATGTTTACTGGCAGGCTCTGGCTGGAACACGTGTCATATAAACACATGTATTCGGAGCCCCTTCCATCTCTGGTAAGAAACGGTCAGCATTACAGCGTATGTTTCCATGGCTTAGGCCTTTCCTTTTCAATTTTCCTCTCAGTGAACTGGAACTATGCTGCCTCGGGCTATAGGAAAGGTCACCGCCTGATGACTGAATTTCATTTCAGTGTGTTTGTATTGTTGAGCAGGCTGTGTGGGCTGTTATGTCATCTACAAAGAGGATTTATCCAGAAATAACTAAAAATACTTTATTTTGACATTTTTAATATGAACAAAAAGGATAATCGCTCAGAATTGTTTAGATTTCAACAATCAACAATACAACAATACAACTGTGTATATTTTTATAATCATGTTCAAAAGACTGATCAGCGTAATTTACTGTTAAATTCTGGCAATAATTACAGTTTTGACAAGGGTTCATTGATTTAATCTATTAATTTTATGATACAATCACAGTGAAATAAAGCCAAAACCACGGCATTCAACCTAGAAATGAGAGTAGTAACTGTAGGGTTTCACAAACATAACACAAACAAACATAACACACCCCACACAGCCATTATGCTCTGAATTAATCACACCCAGAGGAGATGGTTATTTTTAATACACACTGAGTACAGCCTCTTACAAGAACAGCAAGAGAAAAAATGAAATCAATAGAAAGGCAAAATAGGACTGGTTAGTGCTTTCAGCGTAATCTGTGAACACTCACACTTTGGGGGGCTCTATAAAGCAGTTATTGTGGTCGGCTGTTATGATGTTAAGCACAGTGATCTGCGTTGGATCCCAAATGCAATGTTCCTCAAACCCTGACGTGGTGTTGGCTGGGATCCAGGCTGCGTCGTACCCTGCCTGGTGCCAGCTCCTTCTCATGGGATGATCTATTGTATGGATTTCCTTCACCTTGCCCACGTGCACTTGCAGCTTCAGGACAGCGAGCCTCTGTGCCCGTTTTCCCGTTACAGGGTAGCAGACAGCCTTCTTGAAGTTGCGGCTGACGTAGACGCCCGGGCCGAGAGAGCCGTCCACGGACGGGATGAAGCCGGAGCGCTGGATCCGGCGGGCCGCCTTCAGGGTGGTGCCGTGGTACATGATGCAGTAGTCCTTCTGGGCCTGGCTCTCCGAGCCACACTGAGCGCCTCTGACCTGTGAGGCCCCACTCATGCCTGCTCCTGCAGGTGTTCCTATAAACAGGGACTCCAATGGAGTTTTGGAGATGACAAATAATGTGTTTTTTTTCTGACATTACAGCTTATTTTTTACTTAAGATTCATTTTAGGTGTGCAGACAGTTGGTCCATTATGAAGCTTCTTTGTTTTCCTATGCTTTATCAGTCTAACAACAGATTTCATGCATCTGTGCCGTTACATAATTTATAGAGGTATCAGACTGAAACCACGTCAAACTGAGAAACTGGACACCTGATGTAGTCATTTTGCTATATTTTTGTATAGACTAAATATCGAGACGTATCAGGTATTCAGACAGGCTGTCTTTACTGCAGGCTATAAGGCGAATTGGGTGGTTCTGCGGATGGTAAAACGAAGATATAGTACTAACGGATCTGAATCCTTCAGCTAAACCTTTTATAAAACATTGACTTCACTTATTCACATCTGTGTTTTCTAAGTCAGCAAAACGGCAGAGAAAAGCAGTTGTTACCTGTTAGTAAAAGGCGAAATACAGCTGCCTCAGTACTTTATGAAGTTTTGACATCGACTTGGGAGTTTTTGCAAACTGTAGGCTACGCTTTGCGCAAGTTCACTCATAACAAAAGGACAAACGCAAAGTTATAATTCCCTGCGACCATAAACGTATAGAATGTTGCCGGATGCCAGCTGTGTTGTTAATGTGGTGGTGCTAAAAAAATCCTATAGGTTCTCTGAATCTTGCTCGTGCATGCGCAGGCCTATTTGACAGCGCGCGCACTATCACACAGTCAATTCCTTTCTGCTCAACCATGGTTGTTTAGAAGAGGCATCCTTGATAAGAAGATGCATCGATATATCATTTCTGATCAGATCTGAGGTAAACCCAAAACGCCACAAATTTGAGGGCTACAATAGAGTGCAGGCGATCGTTTCATCTGTAAGAAATACAAATGCCTTTGGGCATTAATACGATCTGGGCAAATTCGGAGGGAAGCATTGTTTTCTAACATTCATGTACAGCGCATTCAGTATTTTTTTGTGCGCAACATTAAGGACCAAAAAAAAACCAATTAAAACGGTTCCACTGGCACGAAGAGCATATACTATGTCACCTAAAATGCCAACGGGCATATTCCAAGCTCACCATCACAGCAGAACTATGGACGTTGTAACCCCGTTGTAACCCCAACACTATGGCATAAACGTTTTCTTCAAAGGCAAATACACTTTTTCTTCAAATGCATATAAAGATTTTATATTAAATAATCTCACAGCTTGCTATTTGTTTCCACTTTGTTTATTTAGCAAAAGATAATAATGGGCTGTATCAAAATGACATCTCACTAGAAAGCCAAACCAAGTGAAACAGACAGAAAAAAAGAACAAATGACCAGTGCTTAAAAATATATGCATCTGAGAAAATGATATATGCATGCCATTATTAACATATAATTTCCCCATACTATACATACAACCAGAGACAGACAGACACACATGAACACACATGAACACACACACACACACACATGAACACACACACACACAGAGACATAAACACACTTGGGCATGCATTCCTATTTACCCAAATAGTCAGTGGAATTCAATAATTTACTCCATTCCTCGTCATGGTTTGACCTAATGTTTGTGAGACAGAAATACTGCTTTGAGACTGTAGACAGGACATAACCTGGAGTACTAGAAATCCTATGGAGTAAACAAGTTATGAACTTCTGCTCTATGCAGATAGAGAAGGGTTTGTCACATTGCTAGTAATCATCGTCTGACTCGTAAGAGTATTCATTACTAAATTCTCCATCATTTGATTCACTTGCATTGGTCTCTGTATAATCATAGGTCCTTTCATCACATCTGGACCCCTCTTCATCACTGGCTTCATCGTCATCTCTGTGGTCTGAGGATCTGTCATCAGCATGATCTTGAGATGCGTTGTCTGTATTTACTTATTCATCTGTGGAGGTGTCACTGCTGTGCCTGGAGGATCTCTCAGCACTGGAGTCTGTGGACTCTTCACCAGAGACACCATCAGCGGCAATCTCATCCTCATCTGTGAGTTCACCACTATTGGTGTCTGTCACATCATCACCATCATCATCATCATCATCGTCATCTTCATCGCCATCCTCATCTGTGGACTCGTCATCACTGCTCTCTCTCGTGTTGTTTTGGATGGAGAGCACTCTGATTCTCTTTGGATCCCAAACACAGTTCTCCTGACGCCCACTTTTCACCATGCCACAGTTGGGCGGGACCCAGGCTGTGTCGTATCCTGCCTGGTGCCAGCTTTTCTGTAAGTGGTGGCCTTGCCTGTCAATCTTCTTCACTCTGCCCACGCGGACGCTCAGCTTGACCACTGCTCGTTTCTGGCCTTTGGCCCCCATGGGGTAACAGGCTGCCTTCTCGAAGCTGCGGCTGACGTAGACGCCTGGGCCAAGCATGCCATCTGCAGACCGAATGAAGCCCTTGCACTTGATCTTTCGTGCTGCCTTCATAGTGGTTCCGTGGTACATGACGTACGTTGTCTCCCCCTTGTGGTCTGGACCCTTTTGAAGATTTTCACCGAATGTAACTTTGCTCATCTGGCTCTTCTGTTACTCCTGAAGAGGAGACATTTACACCCCAAGTTCAAGTTTAATTCGTTGCCATTTAAAAATGCAAAGCATTTTTGCTTTGCATTATTATTACACTGAGAGGCTACTATTCATAGTTAACCTCAACGTTACATACATTTTGCTTAATCACAAAACAAACTGCCAATCCTCATGCAAATTAAAACTATTGCTACTACTTATAGAAATATATGACTGGTAGTCACAGCAGGGATATGCCCTTCTAAACATACCAAACATGTCCCCAAACCCGATTCACTCTCTCCTTCCATCTTCTAGATCTCTCTGGTACACGTAATAAAAGTTTAGATGTCTCTTGATTTGTAAAAAAAAAAAGGTTATGCAGAATAAAACTGCATTTTGATTTCGTCTGTTATTGTAACTTCCTGGGTGACACCTGAACTTGAATGGTTATCAAGGTATCTGTAATCTTTACAAATTGGCTATATGTAAGCATTGATCTGTTGACACTTTCATTAACCAGTGAAAAAGCTTTTCATACACTGACACACTGACATAGTCTGTGAAAACGGCTGAAAACAAATTTCTCACGTCTACAAATCTGCGATCTTAATGCTGCTGTTTTAGTTTCACTTTCGTTTCAGCCGCAGTCTCTGACGAACATTCACTGGTATGGTGTGATTCTCTCTCTAGTCAGAGACGTCACTAGACCATAATGGCTGGGGGGCAAATCATCACTAGGGGGGTCTACACGCCCTATGGATAAGAATTGGCCTCAGAGTGTCTGTTCATCATTTTTAGGGTGACAGGCATTGCAGATTCAACTGCTTAAACAGTAGATCTAATTGATATTTGTATTGATTTGTTCTACTAACATAAAAGCTTCCACTCTGGTCCAGCTTTATTTCAGTGCTCTTTCCTGAGGAATCAAAAGACTAGCTGTAGCCATAGTGGTATATTGAAAATGTGATTTGTGTGAAATGTGGGTAGTTGAGAAATTTGTTGAACAACTTTAATAGAGCAACTTCAATAGAGCAAAGACTGTAAAAAACATGGACAGCATGGCACCATGCTCTTCTGTTATGCCAAAACGAGTAAAAATGAAAGCTGCCAAATTGGAGGCAGAGTCTGCACAGTAAGTGCAGTTTTGGAGCCAGAGCATGCGTAGTAAACAGAGTGTTGGTCAGGTCCACCCACAACCGACCCATGTTTTGTTAAACCTGCTCTATGCTGTAGTCCCTTCTGAAATGACGATGAGCTGACGATGTCCATGCTTTACATTGTAATTGACCATTCAAGTCAATACCTCTGCTGCCCTCTGACCTTGAGTGTATTCCTGGGCTCACATCCCATGTCTGAATGCAGTACTGTAAAATACCAATCCTGTGTGAATTTTTTTAAGACTGACTACTATAGGAACTGTGGCTTGTTTTATCACCTTCAAAATCAGCATGTCTAAATGAAGAGAAAATAGAGGCCGACGACCACATTGATGCAAAGGTTTATTATAGAAAGTTCGCAAAGGCAAACGTTAATTACAGGAAGTTTGTGTCGTCCCTTATTTGCCTTCAAAGGGGTTGTGGGTGTCCTTTGCGTGGCTCAAAATGGATTTTCCTGTTTCAGCGGCACTTTGTTTGATTTTCTCTGCCTGAAACAAGAGAGTAAATATTATTGCTCATTCACAAAAATCAGAGGTTAAGCAATTACTCTTTTATGACCAGTATAAGCACTTTAAATGTGGCAATCAAAAATATGTTGAGACTTTGAGCAATACCTGTTCAGAATGGCCTTGGCCTTTCCCGTATCTATTCTCCGAGGCAAAGGTTTCACAATTATAGCTCAAGGGCCCGTAATCCACTTTTTCGCCAACTCTGGCATTTGCCTGTGAAACAATAGTGTCAGGAGGGAGAGGGGTCTTCTTGTCGTCTTGGTTTTTGACTTTGAAATTTCCACCCGCAGCCACCTTCTCCAGAGGTTCCTTTTTGATCACACTCCCACTCGCTGTGGTGTCTACAATAGAATGGATGACAAATTGGCACATACAGAATGGACAGATAGAGGACTGTGAGGAGTAATTAGCTGAATTTGACAAGAAGTGTAGTGGATTAGAATTGCGGATTGCATCTTTAACTGTAACATATCATACTGTCGGAGTTGTGCACATTTACTCAGTTATTTCCACAGTTAACACATGTTGAATATCAATGAATTCTACATCCAACAGATGGTACAGCTCACCAGATGTGGCGTGGATCACATAGCCCTCTCCATCTGCAGTTCCGAAGTGGGAGAAACCTTCTGGACGTGGAAATTCAACCATGTCTCCCTTTTTAGGAGTAGGGTTATTCTGTGTAAGAAAGTTTTTAGTTCATCTGTCTTACTTACTCGATCATCAATTAGGAACAGGGTTCA
This sequence comes from Clupea harengus, assembly GCF_900700415.2. Classification (NCBI taxonomy): domain Eukaryota; kingdom Metazoa; phylum Chordata; class Actinopteri; order Clupeiformes; family Clupeidae; genus Clupea; species Clupea harengus. The sequence continues at coordinate 57,693 of NW_024879789.1, read as the reverse complement.
GAACTAAAATGTCTACACTTAATGATATATCCCATTGCCCTTTTATTTGTAGACCTATCAGTGAGTATATAAGATCAATCCTGACTCATTACTCTGTTTAAAACAGTGGTAATTCTAGATAGGTTAATAATTCCAATTCTATCTAGTTTGGATATTTCGATTCTGACAAAACCTGCAATAATGCCCCCAAAATGAAAGGTGCATATTTAATTTATGGCCATAGAGTCTGCTACAATAAACTACATCACACATAATCTGTTATATCAGTTGATTGGATTAAAAACATATTTTATTTCAATATGAATATTAAATCAAATGAAATAGTTAAAAAATATATTAGTTCTTATAGTATATATAGTTCTTATTATCTGACAAACCTAGTTCATAGATTAGGCTTTAACCATACATTTATGCCAGAATCTCAAAATCAACTTGGATAAGCTATTGTGCATTTTCAGAAATGTTCAGACTTCAATCGCCCATATCTAAAAACAGTATGAGCTGCGATTTTTAAGTTGTAAATTGTAGGTACTTACTTTCTTCTGTTCGCTTGACATGTCTCTTTTTGAGTCAGATCATTTATGTGCTGATGTGTTGAAGCTGTAGGGGCTTTATAGTGTGGAGCTTCCTCTTTCATCGGAAAGGCAGATTACATTTTTCTCTGAATAATTTAGTTTGGTTCTTCTTCCGTTTTCTGCTTTTCCCTCTTTGCCCAGACAAGCCAACACAATGGCGTCACACATCTTGGCACAGAATGGCCTCTACGTTCCAGTTTCACAGCAATGCACATTAGCCCACACATTAACATTGACGTTTTCTGCAGCTACAGCTGGCGCTGAGCGAACTAACAGGTGTCTTTTTGGTGACATAATTGGCAATGTCATGCAGTGAAAGCTTTTCTTACATTTTTGCAGGGAAGACCGAAGAACTTCTAAGAACAACTAGGTTTGTGCATAGCCTGGGCGGTAAGTGGGATGGACAGGTGAGTTTATTATGTCCTTCACAAGCCCATCAAAAGGAATTTGAAGATGAAAAGCACACCTCAAAAAGTGACAAACAGAGAGGAGGACCCATAGGAGCTAACAGCATACCACCACCACCCCCCACCCCCCCACCCCCTTTGTGAGGCAATCCTAAACGTTTTAAATGAAAACTTCTATCAATACATGAAATAATGTAAGTTATAATTATTATGATGGAGACATTCTATTGTTATTTCCTGAGCTCCTCCCCATTTAATTCCATTGCATAAAATACTATGCAATTCTACAGCTGGTTCTTCTCTACACAGAAATGCACGACCACATTTCTTGTAAGGTGTCTGTTCTGTATTGCTATGTAAAGCTTTGTTTAGAGACAGTATGGTTTCTTAGAATGAATTATGCTGCCTACTCATGTATGTAGCATACTCATTCTATTTTGCAACACAGCACAACCGTGTGTTGATGTGGTATTGGATTGCTGTGCAGAGAAGTCAAAGTCAAGTCAAAGTGTTTATTATCGCATACACCAAATTTCTTCAGCGCAGCTAAATTCTTATGACTTGGCAGCCAACATCTACGCAGTAGACGGCATACAACAGGTAACACAAATAACATATACCAAAATAACATATACCAGAAATAACATATAACATATAACAAGTAACAACAGTTTAAAATACAAGAAGGGCAGTTTCCAGGGTGGGGAATATTAAATTAAATAAGATAAAAAATGTGGGTTTATATATATATGTAGAAGAAGACACAGTTGTAATCCCATATTATTGGAAACTGAAATACTCTCAAACAATGAAAGCTAAATTCCCCTCATTGTTGTCCGGCTGTGTAGACCTGTGTTTACTACCCAGTGTCCTCCCCCAAACAAGCCAGAGATGGCCTTGACAGAGGTTTAAGTGCTCCTGTGCTTCCAGTTCCTCTGCACTTGTTGTGAGGCATGTTGTTTTGAACTGGAGCCAGGACCATTGTGTTCCACAAAGCTTGTGAAAAGGATGGGACGTTTTCTGGAAGCCAGTAGGGTTTTTGGAATGTTGGAACTTGTCTGACCAGTCCGAAGGTTGTGCCAATGGCTTTTTGCATGGGAACTGGTTCCACGGTCAGGCGTGTTGGTTGGTTTGTTGATGATTCAACAGCGTTGTATGTGTCTGTCTGTGTATGCATAGATACTCTGTCCCCTCTACCTTTCAGGCTATTTGTGTCACTTCTGTGACTCATCTTTGTCATCAATCACTCGTTACATTTATCTACCTTATATGTCAATTTATTCAATGTAACTAATTTGTTTTTACATAAAAAATCTGGCCAGTAATTCGTTTTGAATGTGAAAATACTCGGTTTACTTAAATTGATGTGCCATCAACAGTCTTCTAAAAAAAAACTCTTCTTAAAAAAAACTTGATGTATATGTTCGAAATTAAGTATTGTGTGATGGCAGGAAGATAGGCGCCAGTCATTAGGTGGGACATCTCTGTATGCTGAAGTCATTCATTTTGGCATTGTGTTAAATGTCTTAAAGTCTGCAGACCTGTAGAAAAAGACAAAACAAACTGCAAAGCCTTTTGTTTTTGAAGACTTTGTTTTGAAGGCCATGATAGGGGTGTTAGTAAGACAGGACAAGACATAACACAAGTTTATTGAAAAAGCAAAACAAAACCATATTCCTTTTATTTTTGCAAAGTTTGCATACTATATAGACAAATCACTGACAAAGACATACAAACGTCATAAACACAAACATAGGCAAATAGGGCAGTCTAGTGTTAGGGTGAACTTGTGACAACTGGTGAAGCACGTAGTTATTTTCATGTTATTCCTACATGCATTTAATATCTGCCATTTTGTGAGTTTGAGCATTACCGAGAAAACTGTGAGGAAGCATTACACAAAATGGTGGCTGTAACTTTTAACCTGCACCACCTGTCATAATTTGCAGAAGGAGGAAGAGATGAGAACCCATAATAATAGTGGCACGTTGCCCATGAGATGCTGTTCCTGAATGACAGGCCAGGCCAATGTGACATCAGAAAATGGGAGGTAAACTATTGGGAGAGTCAACACTTTTATAACTCTGATACTTCCTTGTAACATCAGACTCTCCATGGACAGCCTCCCTTTGTTGATCTTAAATAAAGGCATTACTACCCAAATTTAGAATCTTTTAAAAGAGACTTTATATTACAAATGAAATGATCCACAACCGTTTTAATCAATGCATGTTTGCAATCGAATAAAGCTCTAATGACTCATTTGGATATCACTGCTTACAGAAGTTCTAGTTTAGAGTTAGCAGGCAGTTCGGACCCCGCTAAAGGATCTTTCTTTGTTTCTTGAGAGAAATATCACAACAAGGATGGATAGAAAATGAGGATGAACTAGTTTACTAAATTGACGTTATCTTACATAGCCTACAGCTTCACATTCATGGTTGGGATAGAGCTATAGTAGCCAAGCGAGTCTAGTGATAACTTAACACGTCAGCTGGGTCTGGATAAACTGTATTTTCAATTGGGTTCACTATTGCAATCAAACACAACACAAAGGCATGGACTTGCAAAAAATCTGAATCAGAATTGTTTTTATTGTTTTAAGTTTACACCTACAAGGAATTTGTTTTGGCATATTGGTGCAGAAAATAAACATAAAAACATAATAAATACTACACAACATGAGAAAAACAATATATAAAATAAAATATATATAAAAAAAATTGAAAATATAATTTTTAAGATATTTACAGAATATGAATATGAAGTGGAGGAGCTGTGCAGTCTATGCAGGAATGTGCAAAACAGGAGTGCAATGTGCAAGGTAATGTAATGTGTGTTAATGTAACACAGACTTGAGGCGTGGGGGCGGGATAAGAGTCTATGTGTGTGTGTGTGTGTGTGTGTGTGTGGGGGGGGGGGGGGGGGTGGTGGTCCCGGGGCATTGTTGATGAGGCCAACTGCAGCCGGGAGGAAGCTGGTCTTGTGGCGTGAGGTTCTGGTCCTGATTGACCGCAGGGGGAAGTACCTCAAAGAGTTTGTGACCAGGGTGGGAGGGGTCGGCCACAATCGTACCTGCACACCTCAGGGTCCTGGAGGCGAACAGGTCCTGTAGAGATGGCAGATTGCAGCCAATCACCTTCTCAGCAGAATGAATGATATGCTGCCATCTGCCTTTGTCATTGGCAGTGGCAGCAGCGTACCAGATGGTGATGGAGGAGGTGAGGATGGACTCAATGATGGAGGTGTAGAAGTGCACCATCTTCTTCAGCTGCCGCAGGAAGTACATCCTCTGTTGAGCCTTTTTGGTGAGGGACCTGATGTTTATAAATATATATAAAAATGACATCTCACTAGAAAGCCAAGCCAAGTGAAACAGACAGAAAAAAGAACCGAATGACCAGTGCTTAAAAATATATGCATATAAGAAAATGATATATGCATGCCATTATTTTCCCATACATACAACCAGAGACAGACAGACACACATGAACACACACACACACAAACACACACAAACACACACACACACACACACACAGTGGCGTGTCTGTCCGCATGCATTAACATATAATTTCCCCATACTATACATACAACCAGAGACAGACAGACACACATGAACACACACACACACACACACACAGAGACATAAACACACTTATGGGCATGCATTCCTATTGTTACGACCCTGGGTGGGTCTAGGCCCCCGCCCCCATGATATTTGCATGCCTGTTCTGTCTATCTCTAAAGCAGGTGATTGGGAGCAGGTGTAGCAGTAATTGGAGGGGCTACAAAAGCCCTGAGCAGACTGCATTCGAGAAGCGTTTGGATACCCGGCAGTTGGTTTTGGATTGGTCGTAGAATAGTGATTGGATTGTGGATACTCGTTGGATTTTGGATTGTCGTCGTCGTTTGTTTTATATTACCATTTAACTGACTTACCATTACATCTTTTGTTTCTCTCCACAACACTGACATTCACCCCACGTTTTCCTATAATTAATATATAAACTATATACTTGTAACCCTTAATAAATAACATATTATTATTATATACTCAATTCTGCATGACCTCCCCTTTATGTTTCGTGCCCGTGAGCAGGGTTCGTTACCCATATTTACCCAAATAGTCAGTGGAATTCCATAATTTACTCCATTCTTTGCCATGGTTTGACCCAATATTTGTGAGACAGAAAATACTGCTTTGAGACTGTAGACAGGACATAACCTGGAGTACTAGAAATCCTATGGAGTAAACAAGTTATGAATTTCTGCTCTATGCAGATGGAGAAGGGTTTGTCACATTGCTAGTAATCATCGTCGGACTCGTAACAGTATTCATTACTAAATTCTCCATCACTGGATTCACTTGCATTGGTCTCTGTGAAATCATAGGTCCTTTCATCACATCTGGACCCCTCTTCATCACTGGCTTCATCGTCATCTCTGTGGTCTGAGGATCTGTCATCAGCATGATCTTGAGATGCGTCGTCTGTGTTTACATATTCATCTGTGGAGGTGTCACTGCTGTGCCTGGAGGATCTCTCAGCACTGGAGTCTGTGGACTCTTCACCAGAGACACCTTCAGCTGCAATCTCCTCCTCATCTGTGAATTCACCACTATTGGTGTCTGGTACATCATCATCATCATCATCATCATCGCCATCCTCATCTGTGGACTCGTCGTCACTGCTCTCTCTCTCATGTTGTTTTGGATGGAGAGCACTCTGATTCTCTTTGGATCCCAAACACAGTTCTCCTGACGCCCACTTTTCACCATGCCACAGTTGGGGCGGGACCCAGGCTGTGTCGTATCCTGCCTGGTGCCAGCTTTTCTGTAAGTGGTGGCCTTGTCTGTCAATCTTCTTCACTCTGCGGAAGCTCAGCTTGAGCACTGCTCGTTTCTGGCCTTTGGGCTGCCTTCTCAAAGCTGCGGCTGACGTAGACGCCTGGGCCAAGAATGCCATCTGCAGACCGAATGAAGCCCTTGCACTTGATCTTTCGTGCTGCCTTCATAGAGGTTCCGTGGTACATGACGTACGTTGTCTCCCCCTTGTGGTCTGGACACTTTTGAAGATTTTCACCGAATGTAGCTTTGCTCATCTTGCTCTTCTGCTACTCCTGAAGAGGAGACATTTACACCCCAAGTTTAACCCCAGTTTAGTTCATTGCCATTTAAAAATGCCAAGTTCATTGTCAAGTATAAAACGCACACACACTGGAATAAAAAAACAGGCATTTTCTGAGCTCAAATGAGTTTAAATGTGAGTTTAAATGTGTCTATAGGTGTCAAAAACAACAAACTCAGATTCTCGATCAGTGTTCAGTGGTGTTTTGCTTTGCATTATTATTACACTGAGAGGCTACTATTCATAGTTAACCTCAACATTACAGAACTCTCTTTTTGCTTAATCACAAAGCAAACTGCCCATCCTCATGCAAATTAAAACTATTGCTACTACTTATTGAAAAATATGTCTGGTAGTCACATCAGGGATATGCCCTTCTAAACATACCAAACATGTCCCCAAATCAGTGTTTCATTAATAGTAATCATAGTCATGAATTCACTCTCTCCCATCTTCCAGATCTCTCTGGTACACAGAATTAAAGTTTAGATGTCTCTTGATTAGTAAAAAAAGGGTTATGCAGAATAGAACTGCATTTTGATTTATTTCTGTCTGTTATTTTAACTTCCTAGGTGACTTCTGAAGTAGAAAGGTTATCAAAGTATCTGTAATCTTTACAAATAGGCTATATTTAAGCATTGATCTTTTGACACTTTCATTAACCAGTGAAAAAGCCTTTCATACACTGACACACTGTCGTAGTCTGTGAAAACAGCTGAAAACAAATTTCTTACCTTCACAAATCTGCGATCTTAATGCTGCTGTTTTAGTTTCACTTTCGTCTCAGCAGAAGAGCAGAGAGATGGTGCCAATAAGCATTCTGTGACGAACATTCACTGGTATGGTGTGATTCTCTCTCTAGTCAGAGACGTCACTAGACGATAATGGCTGGGGGGCAAATCATCACTAGGGGGGTCACATGCCTACTAACATAAAAGCTTCCACTCTGGTGCAGCTTTATTTCAGCGCTCTTTCCTGAGGAATCAAAAGACTATTTGTAGCCGTAGTGGTCTATTGAAAAAGTGGTGCGCACAGTTTTTGATTTTAGATTTAGATTTGGGATTATGGTCAGGTAGTTGAAAAATGTGTTGAACAACTTCAACATAATTGAGCAACGACTGTAAAAAACATGGACAGCATGGCACCATGCTCTTCTGTTATGCCAAAATTAGTCAAAATGAAAGCTGCCAAATTGGAGGCAGAGTCTGCACAGTAAGTGCAGTTTTGGAGCCAGAGCACGCGTATGTCGGTCAGGTCCACCCAGAACCGACCCATGTTTTGTTAAACCTGCTCTAGGCTGTAGTTCCTTCCAGTTGCTTCACTTTTTAGATGACGATGAGCTGAAGATGTCCATTTACATTTACATTGTAATTGACCATTCAAATCAATCCCTCTGCTGCCCTCTGACCTGAGTGTATTCGTTGGCTTACATCCCATGTCTGAATGCAGTACTGTAATATACCAATCCTATGTGACATTTTTTAAGACTGACTACTAGAGGAACTGTGGCTTGTTTTATCACCTTCAAAATCACCATGTCTTTCAGTGCTAAGAGAAAATAGAGGCAGACGACCACAGTGATGCAAAGGTTTATTATAGAAAGTTTGCAAAGGCAAACGTTTATTACAGGAAGATTGTGTCGTCCCTTAATTGCCTTCGAAGTGGTTGTGGGTGTCCTTTGCATGGCTCAGAAAGGATTCTCCTTTTTCGGCGGCACTTTGTTTGAATTTCTCTGCCTGAAACAAGAGAATAAATATGACTGCTCATTCACAAAAGTCAGAGGTTAAGCAATGACTCTTTTATGACCAGTATAAGCACTTTAAATGTGGCAATCAAAAATGTGTTGAGACTTTGAGCAAGACCTGTTCAGAATGGCCTTGGCCTTTCCCGTATCTCATCTCAGAGGCAACGGTTTCACAATTATAGTTCAGGGGCCTGTAATCCACTTTTTCGCCAACTCTGGCATTTGCCTGTGAAAGAATAGTGTCAACGGGGAGAGGGATCTTCTTGTCGTCTTGGTTTTTTACTTTGAAATTTCCACCCGCAGCCACCTTCTCCAGAGGTTCCTTTTTGATCACACTCCCACTCGCTGTGGTGTCTGTACAATGGAATGAATGACAATTGGCACATACAGAATGGACAGATAAAGGACTGTGTGGAGCAATTCGCTGAATTTGACAAGAAGTGTAGTGGATTAGAATTGCGGACAGCATCTTTAACTGTAACATATCAGACTGTCGGAGTTGTGCACATTTACTCAGTTATTTCCACAGTTAACACATGTTGAATATCAATGAAACAGATGGTACAGCTCACCAGATGTGGCGTGGATCACTTTGCCCTCGTCAGCAACAAGTACGAAGTGGTCGTAACCACCTTGACGTGGAATTGCACCCATGTCTCCAGGTTTAGGAGTAGGGTTATTCTGTGAAATGTCTACACTTAATGATATATCCCATTGCCCTTTTATTTGTATTAGTGAGTATATAAGATCAATCCTGACTCATTACTCTGTTTAAAACAGTGGTAATTCTAGATAGTTATAATAATTCCCAATTCTATCTAGTTTGGGGATTTCGATTCTGACATGTGACCCACTATGGCAAAACCTGCAATAATGCCCCCAAAATGAAAGGTGCATATTTAATTTATGGCCATAGAGTCTGCTACAATAAACTACATCAAATATAATCTGCTATTTCAGTTTATTGGATAAAAACATATTTAATTTCAATATTAATATTAAATCAAATAAAATGACACAAGTTTGTTTACATCAAATGTGATCATTGGGATACATCATAGCCTACGTGGCTAGAAGACACTCTGATAGCAGATCAGGGATTTTTTGCTAATTTCTTGGTTGAACTACCTTTTTATTACTTTTATTACTACCTTTAGCTTACTTAAAAAAAATGTTTTTCAATATTTCTTAAAATCTGACAAACCTAGTTCATAGATTAGGCTTTAAACCATACATTTATGCCAGAATCTCAAAATCAACTGGGTAGGCTATTGTGCATTTTCATAAATGTTCAGACTTCAATCGCCCATATCTAAAAACGATTTTTGCCGTATTTTGTCTTGGCGGGTCACATGGGCCTACATGATATTTTCTGTTCTGGTATAAGTTGTAAATTGTAGGTACTTACGTTCTCCTGTTCGCTTGACATGTCTCTTTTTGAGTCAGATCATTTATGTGCTGATGTGTTGAAGCTGTAGGGGCTTTATAGTGTGGAGCTTCCTCTTTCATCGGAAAGGCAGATTACATTTTTCTCTGAATAATTACAGTGTATGAAATGCCCTATATTGTTATTCCTAGGCTTCTTATTCTTCATCTTCTTCTTCTTATTCTCTTTACCGACTTCTGCGCTTAATTCAGCTTGAACCGCTTAACTTAGAAACTTCGTTCAAACTTTGCTGCATAGGTCTTGTAAAGGACACTTATGCTATGTTCATTTTTCTAAACTTTATACTTTTTAAAATATTAAATAAAAACTAATACAATTTCTCCCATTGACTTACATTGGGCCATTATGACATCATAATAGGGTCTTTAAACTGGCTTGCACCTGTGCTTCACTGACACCTGCGCCAAGGTTCCAAGGCTCCTCTTCTCTCTGTCCCTCTCCATTCAACTGTATAACTAGGAATATTATTTTCCTTCTTCCACTCTTCTTCTTTCCTTCTTCCACTCTTCTTTCCTTCTTCCACTCTCCTTTCCTTTCTTCTTTCCTTCTTCCACTCTTCTTTCCTTCTTCTACTCTTCTTTTCTTTCTTCACTCTTCTTTCCTTCTTCCACTCTTCTTTCCTTCTTTTACTCTACTTTCCTTTCTTCTTTCCTTCTTTCTTTTCTTCTTCCACTCTTCTTTTCTTTCTTCACTCTTCTTTCCTTTCTTCTTTCCTTCTTTCACTCTTCTTTCTTTTCTTCTTTCCTTTCTTCACTCTTCTTTCCTTTCTTCTTTCCTTCTTCCACTCTTCTTTCCTTTCTTCACTCTTCTTTCCTTTCTTCTTTCCTTCTTCCACTCTTCTTTCCTTCTTCCTCACTTCTTTCCTTCTTTTACTCTTCTTCCACTCTTCTTTCCTTCTTTCACTCTTCTTTTTTTTTCTTCCTTTCTTAACTTTTGCATTTCATGCACTGGTATTTCCTTCAGGAAATGCATTTTCTAGTTTAGTTTTGTTCTTCTTCCGTGTTCTCCTTTTCCTTCTTTGCCCAGACAAGCCAACACAATGGCGTCACACATCTGGGCACAGAATGGCCTCTATGTTCCAGTTTGACAGCAATGCACATTAGCCCGCACATTAACATTGACGTTTTCTGCAGCTACTGCTGGCGCTGAGCGAGCTAACAGGTGTCTTTTTGGTGACATAATTGGCCATGACGTGCAGTGAAAGCTTTTCTTACATTTTTGCAGGGAAGACCGAAGAACTTCTAAGAACAACTAGGTTTGTGCACAGCCTAGGCGGTAAGTGGGAAGAAGTTTATTATGTCCTTCACAAGCCCATCAAAAGGAATTTGAAGATGAAAAGCACACCTCAAAAAGTGTCAAACAGATAGGAGGACCCATAGGTAACTTAACCGCAACAGCATACACCCATAGAATCCCATATTATTGGAAACTGAAATACTCTCAAACAATGAAAGCTAATTTCTCCTCATTGTTGTCCGGCTGTCTGTTTATTGTGTGTACTCAAAAAAAACTCTGGTGTTTTGTTCACAGTCCTGGCTCTGTCAATGGAAACCAAAAAAAGTGGCTTGGACCAAGAAATACACTATTCCAGCCTGTGAGTGACCACCGCGACCAGCCCACAAGTTGGGATGTGGGCTTGGGGATCGAGGTTATAAAAGAATCTGCAGGAGCAGTGGTTTCCGTTTTAAATTATTTAAATATATTTATTCACCATCCAGCTTTACAGGCATTGGAATTGGAAAACATCTCCATAAGTGTTGAGCAACCAGAAAGCTGAAATGACAACATTTAAAAAATCATTGTGACATTCACTATGCACAACTGAACAAACTTGACGTCAAGAAATGAATAAACAATTTTACTTTTCTTCCTAGAATGCAAAGATCATAGGTAAATCATTCAGATCTCTCAAGTGTAATCTATGTCAGTGAGTCAGTGTATGTTGTGTCTTTTTCATCTGTTTTAACTAGGGCTGTCAATAGATAAAAAAAAATAATTAATTAATTAATCTCACATTTTGAAATTCATTAATCTAGATTAATCGCGATTAAAAGTTTGTTTGTCTGTTTTTTTTTTTTACTTCCAATGAAAAATATCTCAATTTCCATACATTGTCAATCAAATGAGCTGTGACACCCAGGTAATTGTCATTGCTGACTGATGTCCAGTGGTCACCAGTAAGGGTGACGGTGGCAGCTTGCTCGAGGAGCTGAATTTTTCGTGTTCTCTCGCCGTCATAAAAGGAATGTATGCGAGACACAATGGTGCCCCTCGACGGTAAATCGTAAGAGTTGTCTCCTGAAGCAATTCGAATCACCTCAGTCAGCCCAACGTCCTTAACTATGTTGATGGTCCGACAGTCACCGGCAACCCAAACTGCTAAAGCGTTGGTAACCTTTTCACGGACTGGTCTAGTTATTTTACTAGAGAAGTCGTAGAGTGTGGGTTGGCGACCATCTAACCTGGGACTGCTTTCTGTCGGGTGCTTTGCATTACGGTGATAACTTAAAGATGAGCTGCTTCTGTGATAGCTAAATTCAATTTGACAAATGCTACATACAACTTTAGTTTTGTCGATTGTTCCGTAATTTTGCCTATTAAACAGAAACTTTCCGCCCAACAATCCCTCAGCTCTCTCCATCTTCAACTACCGCAGTGGTTGTCAAACTTTTTCTGTCATTCCCCACTTTGAACAAGGGGGGCTATTGGTAGGCCAAGCCCCCTACTTACATTGCCCGAGGGGACACAGTTTCAAGTCTAGCCTGATGTAATTTCCCAATCCTCTCCCCACCTCTTCTCCGCATCGCTTCCTGTCATAACTTCATAACTATCCAAATAAAGGCATTAAAAAAAAAAAAAAAAAAAGATTGCGTTAAAATATTTTATCGCGTTAATCGCGGCCGCATTAATCGCATAGATTAACGCGTTAACACTGACAGCCCTAGTTTTAACTATCATGTACATACAGACCATGACAACAAAGAATATTAATGAAAATGTGTGCTTTTTGATTTTAGACTGAATAACATGATGTAGGTGCACAGCAGACACAGTCCAAGTGAACCGCAGATCTGGACTGCTTCGTTGTGTTTGTACATTCAACCACAATAGCAGACATGTCAGCCAGATACTGTAGTTGCAGATAGTGTATGCAAATAAAAGTAGTCAGTGAGAGGTCTATCAGTGAGACCCATCTCACCAGAGCTGTTGAGAAAAGAGTGACTTGAAGTTGTCATGCACTGGTGTTAAGATAGATAGATAGATAGATAGATAGATGGATACTTTATTAATCCAGAGGGAAATGTAGGTCATCCAGTAGCTTATACACTTATACAACTCCCCGACACACATACATAAATCACATACACATAGGGAGAACATGTTCACAAGGAGTGGGGTGTTTACAGATACAAGAATGGGTCTGACCCTATGGTACAATATGCATTGATTGTGACAGTGTAGATGCCCAGGAGGAAAGTGTTCTTGTGCTGCTAGTGTGGATAGTGCCAAAAGATAGTGTTCTTGTGCTTGTGTGGATAGTGCAAAGATCGTGTTCTTGTGTTTGTGTGTGTGTGTGGATAGTGCAAAGAGATAGTGCAGAATATAAGAGGTTAAGTCTGTGCATGGGGCTAGTATAGCCAGTAAAGGGATGGACAGTGGGTTGGTATAATAATGAGATGAGATGAGAAGGGGTGGGCAGACTGAGGTAGACTCATGCAGGGAAGACCATCCCCCCCAAACTTTACCCCACTTTAGGCCACCTTCGTTTGATTCTTGGTTCTGGTTGCATCCGTTAAAATTTGTGTTATACATTATCCAGAGAGAATGTATTTCAGGGGCTGAAGGTCTGAGCTGGAGGAAGTGTTCCTTAAAACATGAGATTTTTCTCAGATTCAGAATCTAGGTAGCGTGGCTCTACGGCATGCAAGAGAAATACACTTACAGTGAAGCTCAACAGGTACATTTAAAGCCAAAATCGAGTTGATACACACCTGTTCTTGAATTACATGACAAGGGGCCTCATTTATAAAATGTTGCGTAGAAACCATCCTCCATTTGATCTAAGACATTTTCTGAAATGATCGTGTGAGGGACCGACCGGTCACCCCATGTTATTTGGGGATGTGGTGACTGGACTTGGTGGTGTAGTGGGGAAGAAGAGTGCCGGAGATGGTGGTGTTTCCGTACAAAAATATATATATTTATTAACAAGGGCTCTATAGCACCCCAACACATGTGCCCATGAAATAAAACAAACAAATTAAACATACCGGCCGTACTCATAGGAACTCAAATGCCTGGCACCCTGGGCACTTGCTTGGCCGATTAGGCCCAAATACCGGCACCTTTCTCAAGGCCCAAGCCAGGCCCCAAACTAGGCTCAGGCACTAAGCCCGAAACTAAGTACATATACTAGCCATATAGAAAATACATACATACACACACAAGGTACAACACAAGGCACAAAGACAAGGCACACAGACAAGGCACACAGAACCAGGCACACAAAACAAGGCAAACGGTGTCCACACCTCTATACCCAAAACACTTCTCCTCACATCAGGGAAGTGTTTTACCTTCATGCCTCAACCAGTCCTCTTTGGTGCTCTTTACTGCCTCTCTGACAATGTCTCTCTCAGCCAGTCCTCTCATGAAAATGAGGCACCTGTTAAATAGGGCACAGCCACTTTGGGCTCAATCAGTCCAATTAGTTGCTCTTGGAGCCAACCACTCGTGGGGACGCCCGGATCCAACCATTGCGCCGGGGGAGTCTGTCTTTTAAAGGGCAATCCTCCCTTTTATTGCCACGGTGAGAAGGGGGAGAATTCACCTTCTCACAGATCGTAAGTGTGATTCAGAGAAAACGAACGTACGCACAAAAAAACATGTGTATGCCAATCCTTCAGTTATAAATGACAAATGATCGTGGAATGGTGCGCAACTGAATCTCCGCCCTCAAAACGCCCCTACTTAATCTAATTATGATATTCTCAATGCACAAACTGAGCGCATTCTCAATGCACAAACTCTCTGTGACAATGGCAAGCAAGAAAGAAACATGTAAAAAGAAGAATTATAGAGAGGCTGAAAACGACATTCTGCTGATGGAAGAGCAGATGCGGGCCAAAACATTGTTCGAAAGCCTGTCTGGTGGCGTAATGGCAAAAGCAAAGTATGTGACATGGTAGTAGACACGTCTCCGAAGCACCAGCGGCCGCACCTGCGGCACGAGCAGCACCAGAAGCCGCGTCTACGGCAGCAGCACCTGCTGCACCAGCATCTGGGCCTCGCCGGCCATCACCAGCTTCCTCTGCGGCCCGTCTTGCATCAGGGTGTCGCCGGCCTTCACCAGCTTCCTCTTCCACCCATCATGGTAGGGTATTATCCGAGGCCGTCCTTCAGACACAAAGGGACTTGAATGAGTCTGTTAGTGAGGTTGTTGCCGAACTCTGTCCGCTATTGAGGGTTCTTTGAACAAACGTGCCTAAGTAAAACATTCTGATGAAAATGTGTGCATTTATTCTTATCAACATTATTTACCTGTTGGTATAGTTGGTGAATCCGCTCCCGTCTTCTCAGCGCAGTGATGTGCGTGTTCCAGCCTGCTGGGATAGGAGGGTGGTCATCTTGGTCCATGCGCATTTCGTCTTCTCCTAGCTCTATGCAGGGGCGGACTGGGGGAAAAAAGTGGCCCGGGAGTTACTGTCAGACCGGCCCACTCAATACACAGCGCGTTTCCCACTCAATGCATCGCACGTATCGACCAGTCAGTGGCCTACTTGGAAAAATACCCATACACTTAACATTACTTTGGATGATTACAAAGAAATTACATCATATATATATATTTTTTATAACATTTGGATCCACCAATTTAGACACATTGGATGGACACATGGAATAAAATGATATTGGCTATTGTAACACTCCAAGGTAGGTATAGTTTGCTTGATGAATATGCTTAACTCTGGGCTAGTATCAGATGGTTGTATGTATAACTACAGAGCCTTAAAGAATGAATGTCAGCAGAGAAAAAACACACAATAAAGAAACTGGAATCAGAGTGTAGAATAAGTATAAACCAGGGGCGGCTCCTGAAAAAATTCTCAGGGGGGGCATATTTTTGATAACGATTAAGGCGACCCATTCAGTAGTTACATTAAGCAAGACAATTGTATCAATTTGTTGTTAACTGATTAACTCATACAGCAATACTTTTTTGTCCACTAGATGGAAGCACACAACAAAAATATTTCCCCTCTACCTACATAGCTAGAGTAGCTAGTTACAGGTGGAACGCTATGAAAGAAAGTTGCATCCAGGAGCCTTCCTAAGCAAACATGTGGCTCCACATTAAAATATCCCACTTTTTCATTATCCACATGTCTCAAAAGTTGTATGATAGCTTAACGATATGTATGTATGATATATGGCACGGTGGCTCAGTTGCTTGCACTGCTTGCACTGCCGCCTCACAGCAAGAAGGTCATGGGTTCGATTCCCACATGGGGCGCTGTTGGCTCTGGGGGGCAGGTCCTCCCCAGAGTGCACAGTGCTCAAGTGGGCTATCTCCCGGGCCTTTCTGTGTGGAGTTTGCATGTTCTCCCCGTGTTCACAAGGGGTTTCCTCCAGTAAGAACCCCAACGGAAAAAACATGCAAAATAACAGAACACATGTCCATCCCTGACCAAAGATGGACAGTTCACTTCACTTGGTCCCCGGGCGCTACAAGCTGCCCACTGCTCCTGGGGGGTCCTTTCACCGCGATCTCAGGCTTACCTGCGTGTGTGTGTGTCCTGTGTCGCCTCCATATATGCACGTGTGTGTTCCAGTGTGTCGTGTGTGCCATTAAAAACCTGACAAAGGTCTTAATTATGATTATTATAACAGAACACATGATATGTCCAGTAACAACCTAAAGAAGGGGGCAACATATAAGTCAAAACCAACTATATTTATTGACTGATCTTGAAAGTAGTGGCTTACAAAAGCTAAATAAGTATGGCGTCAGCTTAGTGCCAAAACTCACACATGCGAGGAAACGTCTATTCGAGTGAATTTCAAGTTTTCGCAAGCGTGAATTTCTTCTGCGCACTCAATTTTAGCAGCCGCGAGAGGAAATTCAACAACTGCGAGCGCAGAGACTGACATACTCTCTCGCGAAAACTTGGTCTGCTCGCTCGAATTTATCATAGGCTCTCGCGAAAATTGTATCTGCTTGCTCGAAAGTATGACTTTTGGCAGTGTGTGGGCGGTTTTGGCAGTGTGTGGGCGGGAACTAAAGGAGGACGGGCTCTTTTCTGATTGGTCTTGCTTTGACAGCAGGAGAGTCATATATATTCACGACGAACCGTTTACCAAACTACGGTGGCCGAGAGGTGCAAATCAACATTACAAAATCTGAAACACTTTTACAAAGCTTGAGACAAATTTACATTTTGGAAAACATTTTTACATATCATAAAACAAAATGACGTCAATCACGGAGTTGGTACATTCCCTTTCCGGTTAATGTCATTTGTAAATTTGTTTCGCCACTTGTAAATTTGTATCGGGACTTGTAAAAGTGTTTCGCGTAATGTTAATTTGTTTTCTGAAATGTCAATTTGTTTTCTGAAATGTTAATTTGTTTCGGGACTTGTAAATGTGTTGTGGTAATGTCATTTTGTTTTATGATATGTAAAAATGTTTTCCAAAATGTAAATTTGTCTCAAGCTTTGTAAAAGTGTTTCAGATTTTGTAATGTTGGTTTGCACCTCTCGGCCACCGTACCAAACTCCGTTAAGTAGCTACATATGTCTTTGTATGGTGAAGACTGATATTTAACGATGAACCGAAGTAACGGTACCCATTAAACACGTTTTGAATAAATACTAGTGGTGATTGTAGCATTTGACCCACGATCACTTTATTTATTCCTGGAAAAAGAGTCAGTTCTTTTATTACTTTTGTAATATTTCACCATCACCTCTCCTCTCCTCACTCTCTCTGAGAAAGTTAAACCTTCTCTCCTCTAAGGCAACCGCCTCCCTGTGTCGCCGCTCCTCTCTCTCGGCAAACTCTCTTGCCTCGCTCACCCTGGCCTCCTCTGCTCTCCTATGTCTCTGTTCCATCTCCGCCCATGCCTCAGAGATCCTCCTGTCATTTTCCTCTATGACCCTGGCAACCTCCACATTGTCTACCCTCCGCCTTTTTGGGGTTGACAATGTGGAGGAAGCTCCACTTAAATTCCTGATTGGGAGGGGTGTGACCACAGCGGGGGGGGGTCCCTGCCACTTCCCGGCTGGATGAGGCAAAGAGGACTGGAGGGGTCACAGATGGCCTGGTCCCCAGTGCCTCATCCATAAGTGCATACCACTTCCAAGAAGCAGCAGTGACCCCACCCCCCTCTGTGCTCACACCCGTCCGGGGTTTCTTGAGCTCCTGCGGATGAAAAGACAGCCAAACTGGAGTTGCACATCATTGCGCCTTCAACTGATCTGGTAATTGGTTATTGAACTGAAGGCTGACCATACGATTACTTTACATTACTTTGAGCACAATACATAGATAAGAACAAGAGTAACAACAATCACCTTAATCATAATATATTGCATCCATGTACATGTACACTGCATGTAAATACTCACTAGCCATGCCATCTCTACATTGTGCAAGTGTGTTACTCTACAGGGGCAAAGTTATGATCAAGAAAGATACTTTATTGGACTAGGCTTTGTTGGACACTAGGCTTAATCTGACCTTATATTTGTGGATGAGGTTCTCCCACCTCTTTTTCACGAGCTTGGGATCCAACCTCCCAAGCCCGCTCTCCTTTATGAAGACCCTGGTGGAAATATATGCTGCTTTAACATCTTGCCTCAACCACATCCCTGACACAGTAATGACCACATTGATCATTGCAAGGTTAGCAACTAAGGCAACCATTTAGAGTAAAGTCCTATTAGCTACCGGTAGTAGACACACTCAATGAGAGAGATCTGGGGCGATTTCCACTTTGCCCCAAAAAGGGGCGGGGTCATTTGAAGCACCACGTTTGTCTGACTGTTGCCTGAGTGACTGTTGGCTGATTCGGCAATGACATTTAGAGGCAGATCAGACGGTCTAGTGGTAGAATCCGACAGAAAAGAAAAAAAATCCTTTTCCCGTAGGGCGTAGGCAGCCCTTATGGACAAGCCGCCCCTGGATGAACTATATTGTAGAAATGAACAGTACAGAATAGGGATGGGCATTCGATTAAATTGTCTTAATCGATCGTCGGGAGAATTAACGATCGATTTTCGATTAATCATTAATATTTTTATATTAAAATTCACTATTTATAGGCTATATTAAAATGCAGTGAAAATAGAAAAAACACAGCGTGTTTCCTCATTGAGATATTTATTACAATATGAACAACTCTTGTGGCAGTTAAACTTACAAGATGGACAACTCTTGTGGCAGTTAAACGTTATCCGTTCAATGGTTACACTTGAAAATATGCGCTGCTGTACTCTTAAGCAGCGGAGCCGACAGCTAGAAGCCGGTGCTCATAAACACAACTGACCTTCGTTTTTTTTTCTTTCTAACTAATTAATCTCACATTTTTAAATTCATTCATCTAGATTCATCGTGATTAAAAGTTTGTTTTCTTCTAAAGACTAAATCTTATAAATTAACGAGTAATCACTTCATTCATTATTTTAGACACTGTTGTTTAATTGTATTTTGTTCGTGCTCTCTCGCCATCAGCCAAGGAATGTATGGGAGACACAATGGTGCCACTCGACGGTAAATCGTAAGAATTGTCCCCTGAAGCAATTCGAATCACCTCAGTCAGCCCACCGTCTTCAACTATGTTGATGGGCCGACAGTCACCCGCAACCTAAACTGCTACAGCGTTGGTAACCTTTTCACGGACTGGTCTAGTTAATTTCCTAGAGAAGTCGTGGAGTGTGGGTTGGCGACCATCTAACCTGGGACTGCTTTCTGTCGGGTGCTTTGCATTAAGGTGATAACTTAAACACGAGCTGCTTCTGTGATAGCTACATTCAGCTTGACAAATGCTACATACAACTTTAGTTTTGTCGATTGTTCTGTCATTTTGCCTCTTAAACAGAAACTTTCCGCCCAACAATCCCTCAGCTCTCTCCATCTTCAACTACCGTCTCGGTCTCTTCTATCTAACTGACTGCAGACAAGGGGCGGTTTCGTGCCACGGGTCAACGCGCACCGGAAGTAAACAAAGTTGCGTTAACTGCGTTCAAATATTTGATTGCATTAATCTCCGCCACAATAATCTCATAGAATAACGCGTTAACTTTGACAGCCCTAAAATAAATAAATTACACGCACACTACGCAACAGAACATGCATTAGTTTTAATCGATGAAAAAATAATTTCATCGAGGAAATTCTTAATGATCAATTAATCGATCGTCGATTAATTATGCCCATCCCTAGTACAGAACATTCGATGGGGTGTGAACATCAATGGCATCAGTAGTGTTGCATGCTGGGTGTGTGATTGTGTATGTGTGTAGTCAGGGGCGTGTAGTCAGTGTAGTAGGGGTGTTGAAGGTGTCTGCGAGCGAGTGATGCAAGTGTTGAGTAGGCTAGTGACATTTAATAACGCCTAAAACAAAATTAGACTGACGGAAGACAAATAAACACCATGAGTGTGAATACAGATCGCGAAGAGTACTATAAACTTTCAGTCAGTGGATTCCCTTACATATATAGATATTATTGTCAATTATAAGTATTCTGCCTAGTCTTACATGTCGTCAGTGCCGGAGAGGGCCGAGCGTCAATTAAGATTGGCCGCTATTTTGGACCATCCCAAACCCGTCGGCCCACCGGGGATTCCCCCGGTATCCCCGATGGCCAGTCCGCCCCTGGCTCTATGCCATGGCTTAGACAGAAGTTGTGTAGCACACAACAGGCTAGGATGATCTGGCAAACCTTTTCGGGGACATATAGCAGTCTCCCTCCCGATGCATCCAAACATCGCCACCTTCCCTTCAGCATGCCCATGCTGCGCTCCAATACCGACCGCGCACGGGCATGTGCTGTATGAAAGTGGGCTTCCTAGGCTGTCTGAGTGTGCGCAATCGGGCTGAGAGCCATTGGGAACCCTGTTTTACGCAGGAAATCCTCTTTCACATTTCCGCTGTTCCTGGGCACTGTATGGAAATCTAATAAATTGCGGACATAGAGTGAAAATACAGCGAAGAACATCGGGCAAAATTCTGCTTAATGATGACTGGGATATACCCGACTGGTCTCCAATTTCTCGTTGGAACGTTCCTGTAGCCTGGAACCCAAGAACAGACTAAACCTGAACCTGGACGGGTATGGCCTGGTTGCATCTGCGTCTCTGTAGATGAGGGCCTATTTGGGCACAAAGCTCTAACAGAGCCGTTCTTGGCAAGCGGTACCTGCTTATCAGCCATACATCATCCTGTGTAAAAAAGTCTGCGCGATCACCTTATTGCGCGGTTGGCAATATCCTCACTGTAAAAAATGATTTGGCCTTTTTGTTATCTTAACTTAAACTCTTTTGTCAAATTGACCTGGATTCACCAGTGGTGTTCAGATAAACTAATGGCACAATTTCAATCAATTGATACAAATTAATATTTCCACAAATTAATATTTGACCTGCGTCTGAGTCTGCGTCACCTTTCGCACGCATGCGCAGATATACCCCGCGTGAATCTCTTCGATTTTCTTCGGCTGTGGAGCGGTTGACATTTTGACCAACCGCCATAAAAATCAAAAACGAAGAAGAACAAGAAGGATGCCATTTTGTGCTTGGATGGTGATGCAAATGTTCTTGTAGGCTCCAACAACGTGGTTTTATGGTGAGTAAAGTTCGCTTTAAGTTCTTTATGATTTGTTTGTAGGGGCGAATATAAACAGAAAATAGATGATGGTAAAATCCGTGGTGAACTGACCGTGTAAGCACTTGCTAACCGAAACGCGGCATTGAAGATTAGCTAGCTACAGTAGCTAGCTAGCTAGACTGTTTGCTTTAAGCAGGACCAGCAGCAAGATAACGTCGACTACTAGAATCACATGATCTTAAAATTGGTTTGAAACATACATGTGTCCATCTAAAGGACAAACGTTCAAAATGAAACGGTAACGGCAAAGTATTAAACTATATTACGTTCCGTTGTAACCATTAATGCTAGGTAGCTGGTTGCAAGAACTGGTTAGCCAAGTACATTGCTAGCTCATGTTAATGCATTTTCACCTAGTTAAGCCTGGTAATGCTTGGATATTGGCTGTTGAGGGCAGTTTTAGTCGTATGAGGGCATGTAGAAAAATGAATTGAAAAGAATGCAGTGTTTTATTCTGGCTCATAAGGCAGAAGTGGTGGTTAAGTTAGCTAGCTAAGCTACTCATGATCATGTGCATGAGCATGTATGTGAGCGTGCACCATGCCTTCATTTGGCTCAAGCACCACAATTGAAAGCCCAATTCCTAATGAATGATTACATTTAGTAATACGATTAAATAAATTATGGAGAATTAATTGATGAATTGACACATAGCCTCATAAATTGAAGTATTGTATGTAACTTGATATGAATTTGCCTGCAAGAACCCATGTGGCTCTGACAATCCATTGATTAAAAATCGTATTGTGTTTTTCAATAGACTAGACCAGGGGTTCTCAAACTTTTGCAAGCTGGGCCCCCCCAAAGTTGGTTAGGGGTAGTCGGGGCCCCCCCATCCCCCGCGCCGCCCGCGGCCCGCCGCCACCGCCCTCAACTACACCACCATATATAGATAGATAGATAGATAGATACCGTAGATAGCATATTGTTATTGATAGGCCTGACATGTCAAGGTTAGGCTATTGTTATTGTTAGGCCCATACAGACAATTATTATAACTATTTATTATTATTATTGTTATTATTATTATCAGTAATAGTAGGCCTATCAGTAGGCTATTCATTATTATCACCATCATTATGTTAATACTATTATAATTAATGATTATCGACCAATTATTATTATTGTATTATTATTATCATCATAATCATAATAATAATTATTATTATCATTATCATAATAATAATAAGTATTATTATTGCTATCATTAGGATACTGTTATTATTATGGGCCTCTTGTGATCTTTACAAAAAAAAATCCTACAGGTCTGTCAATGTGAGACATGAGCCTGCTTTGCACTGCAAAGGTCCTCAAATCTTGGGGCAATGTTTGACAAACATATCCTCAGGTCATCCTCGATCTGTGCGCGGTTGCGGTATTTAGTTTTGAGCGCAGTCAGTCTTCGACGCGAAAAGGAGGAGCATTTCTAAGGCTATGTCGCAAAGCTGATCATTGCTACCCAGAATGACGAAAGAGGGGAGATGCTTAAGTCTACTGTCACTCTTCAGCTGCTCTTTCATGTCTGATGGAAATGGATCCCGAACTCATGCCAAATAACGGTAGTCCTCTTTGTAGGACCCAAACTGATTTCTGATATTCAGCGAGATACTGACATAGGTATTGCGCTGAGTTTAGCTCCTGTCATTATTCTACACTTGTTGTGCGGCCGGCAAAATCAGTGTTTCGGCAATTGTATGGGGTTTGCCAAGCTTAGCAATTCTATGAGCAACTACATAAGATGCCTCCAGACACTGCTTGGAGATGGTGGTTCGTTGTTGCTGGAGGCCATCACGTTTATGTTTAAAGAAGTCCACAGGCTTCTCTTTCTGACTTTTACGAATCAGAAACTTGTCCATAGTTGTGTTTGTTTGCTGATACAGTGTGTGTTAAGTTAATAAAGTTCTCATTTCAGTTCGTCGTGTTCTTGTATGTGTGGTTGTGAACGACTTGCACACGAATAATGGATAAGGCTGTGCTAGGCAATAATTCCTAACAAAACGAACTGTACACAATGTAGACAGGGACAGCACAAAATAGTATTCAAGTGCTGGTGTTTTATTTGTTGCAACACGGTGGATGATCGAAAAATGTAAAGGTAGATGTTAAGGAGAAAAGGGCTAGCTGCAGTTGAAAGAAGGTAGCTAGCTAGGCTAGCTCTCGGGGCTACGAGCTTTTTCAAAAGACTGTGGAGCAAATTACTCCTTAGAATAGGCTACGAATAGACCTACTGCAAGTGCAGTAAGGTATTACTAAGGAAGGAGTGAGTCTTTAAAAAGACTGTTTATTAAGCAATGAATATCTGAATGATAGAGGAAACAAGAGACATTGAACAAACTCTGCAGAGTGTTGTCTCAGGGTGAGCGCTTACCATGCCTGCGGTTTTTTTTTCTACTCGGAAGCTTGGGTGCAACTCGCGTTCAAATGATAAGACTCCGTTTTGATTGGTGGATCAGGAGCAAAACAGTATTTGATTTGTTTGGGTCAGTCCAGCCCCTTGCATTTCGCCACTGAGGGAGCTTTCACTAACCAGTGACAGGTCGGCGGTCGTTTTTTTTTTTTTCTCCGTCTGTGACATCGCGCCCCCCCTGGAGAGTGTTCGCGCCCCCCCAGGGGGGCGCGCCCCCCACTTTGAGAACCACTGGACTAGACTGTATTGAAGTGTAGAAAAATGCATTGGTCACTAGGTGATATCTCAATGCTTGTAATGGTCTTTTAATCTTTCATCTTTTAATTGAAAGTAGGTGTATGACTATCTATTTAATTAAATTCTGGTATTTGTTGCACTTAGTATGCTAACACTATATTTTCTTTTCTCCAGAAATATATGATTGTACTGGACTGGGTAGACTGGCTGATTCATGTTTTGGAGCTGTAAGTTTTGCACATTTTCTTCAGGAAATCAACTTATTCTTATCAGACATTATGAATGTAAGCTCAAGAAGACCTTTTTTGATCGACTTGACGAGTATGTGCCAAGATTCTTGCGGTTGTACAGGGCAAGAGATGGCATTGGAGAGCTCAAGAGCCTTGTCCAATCTCTTGATGATGATGTGAGTATTTTTTTTTTCTCTCGTTTAAATCAAAATTTCCTTATACAGTGTTTCATGTCTGTTAGAAATCATATTCTCATGCAACACTTATGCGACTAGATGATCAGAGATTCTGTTCAGAATATTCAGTGTGCTTTATTGCAGAACTCGAACCAACGTAGGAGAGCAGTTGTCCTTCTTGGCCTTCCTTACTTCCTGAGAGAGCAGCCCTCTAAGTTCTTCAAGATCTGTGAGGTATGAACATCTCTTCGTTGTTTGATTTGAGAGTTTACAGTTTAAACAAAGAATTAGCAGTTTAATAGGGACATCTTGAGTTATGTACTAGGTAAACCTATTAGGCTGGAATTCCAAATCAATTAGATGGGTGTTGGAGCCATTTTAATTAATACATTCAGGCATGAAAATCCCTCACCTTTCGGTGAAATTCGCCGTTTTGAAACCAAAATAGGTGACCTACGTGAATCGTGTAGATTCGATGAGAAAAATTTTTGGGGGGGGGGGGGGGGGGTAGGTAGGTATTCATATTCAGTGAACTGCGAACAGGTGCGCGTGCCAGAAGGGAGCGCTAGTGCATGGAAATATTAACGCGAAGTTGCCTTGCATCACCAGTGCAGACCACCATCAGAAGCTGAAAGCACGCCTGCTGAAGAAGAGAAAAGGTGGAGGCTGAGACGTGGCAAAACAGCGAAAGCGGGCCATGAAGACACTGGTCGTTCAGGCAAAGAAGAAAAAATGATCTGGTTCTGAGAGTATTACGAACTGTAATGTAAATTTTTATCTTTGCCAATAAAATGTATTAAAATTAGGGCTGTCAAAGTTAACGCATTAATCTATCAGATTATTGTGGCCAAGATTAATGCGATAAAATATTTTAAGCCAGTTAACGCAACTTTGTTTACTTCCGATGTGCATTGACACATGACACGAAACCGCCGCGTGCCTGCAGTCAGGAATAGGAGAGACCGAGACGGTAGTTGAAGATGGAGAGAGCAGAGGGATTGTTGGGCGGAAAGTTTCTGTTTAAGAGTGAAAATGACGGAACAACCGACAAAACTAAAGTTGTATGTAGCATTTGTCAAGCTGAATTTAGCTATGACCTTAATGCAAAGCACCCGACAGAAAGCAGTCCCAGGTTAGATGGTCGCCAACCCACAATCCACAACTTCACTAGGAAAATAACTAGACCAGTCCGTAAAAAGGTTACCAACGCTTACGCAGTTTAGATTGCCGGTGACTGTCGGCCCATCAACATAGTTGAGGACGGTGGGCTGTCTGAGGTGATTCGAGTTGCTTCAGGGGACAATTCTTACGATTTATCGTTGTATGATGGCAAGAGAGCACGAAAAATTCAGCTCCTCGAACAAGCTGCCAGCGTCGCCCTTACTGGTGACAACTGGACGTCAGTCAGAAATGACAATTACCTGGGTGTCACAGTTCATTTTATTGACAATGTATGGAAATTGAGATCTTTTGCATTGGAAGTAAAACAAAAAAAACATTCGCGAAATACAGCGGAGGACTGTGCAGAGGAATTCATCGACGTCTCAAACAGATGGGAGATAAGTGGCAAACTGACCACTTTAGGCACTGATAGTGCCCGTATTATGTTGGCAGCTGCTAGGCTACTTCCATTTTAACATCTACCCTGCGCGGCGCACAGTCTGTACCTGGCTGGCACTTTATAGCTATGAGTTATAGGCCTGAGCCTATTTGAAAACACAGTTCTGCGTGTAGTTTTGTGTAAAAAAAAAAAAAATACAATTAAACAACAGTGTCTAAAATACACGCTGTCTGAAAGTGATTACTCGTTAATTTATAAGATTTAGTCTTTAGAAGTCAAACCAACTTTTAATCGCGATTAATTTAGATTAATGAATTTCAAAATGTGAGATTAATTAGTTAATTTTTTTGTCTCTATTGACAGCCCTAATTAAAATCTGAATTACATAACATTGTATTGGCTTTCAATCATGATGGAAGAGTAGACAAGTTAAGTTACAGCATGTCCACCATCTCTTGTGGGGGCTATGCATTAAGCCATTTGTGGTGCCCTTACCACATTGTGCCTCTTATACTGTATGTTAGACCCAGTGACATCAGTGCATAATACTTAGTAAGGAGGCCATAATAATTTTGGACTCATGGCTGAAGTTAAGTTTCTCCAGCTCTCCCCAGGTTGGCAAATAAAGCCTCTCAAAATGCATCAGATTGATGCTTTAAAATATGGAATATTAAAATTTTTCTTACGGGGGAGCATGCCCCCGGACCCCACTGGAGGGGTAATATCCTTCTCACCTTTTTCACCCCTGACCCGTTTTCATGCCTGTACATTATTTCTGAATAATGTGATGAATTTAAGTTGATTAATGAAGTTCATAACAAAAGTTAGGGAGGAGCAATGTTCATATATTTCCCACCAACCAGAGCACAACAGGTACACAACTAGCCTAGCCACCTGCCACATGCATTGACAATTCTTCTGGGATTGGCTTAGCCTGACGATGTCATACTCATAATTCTAGTCAGAATATGAGTCTGATACTGCTCCATTGGGCTGTGATTATGGGGCGTGTTTCAACCGAACCAGGAAAAAAATGCCTCTTCGCTCAATTGGATCAACGTAGTCGTCATCGGGGCCAGCTGATAAATTACATTTTTACCGAATCCAGTAGGAAGGACGGCAAAAACATATTTTCGATCGACAAATGCCTTGATCGCGTTTCTCTGTTCCTCTTTCAAAATGAATGCGCTGTCGATGTCTTCTAAAACACCTCTATCTACACATCTACATCTCAGCTCTCCAGCGGCAGCCACGTTTGTTGAAAACGAATTCAACCCAAGTGACGTGGTTGATTACGTTATGGTTGATCATCTGTCCATCATCGTATAAAGCCACATGCGTTGACGTATAAAGCCCGCCCTGACAATTTGATTGGTCTGGTCAAGTTTTTGGTCAGGCATATTTTCTCCCCTACGGAGCAATGCCAGACCAAACTTCCAGACCTCAAATGTTGTGGGCGGGGCTAAGTTTGTCTGGTACCCAGGCTACCGCCTGCTCACTGTGTCCATGTCTGCCTTATGTTCCCGGATTCCTGCCCTGCCTCTTTGCCTACTTACCTGATGGATAACCTATAACAAAGAACACCTACCTCAGTTCCTGTACTTACCTGTATACCTTCTTAACTGTTGAATAATCTTTTATTTACATGTGGGTAATTAGTTCATTTGGTTTCTGGCCCAAGTTCCTAATAAAGTGTGAAATCATTCACTTTAAAGAGATACTAACTACACAATTTTTGGTCCTCTGAGTTCTAGAAACAGCTGTTATGTTACTGTTATTAGACTTTTCACTGACACCCATAGATGTGGATGCATCTTGAGTCTGTGGAGCATACATTGTTAACCAACAAATGCTGTTGAAGGCTGTGTTTTGTGTCCTATTGTAATTCCTCTCTTTCTTCTCTGATTAGCCAACTCACAAAGAAGACAAGATTGTCGAAGGGATAAATGTTGGGATCCTGGTGGTCACAGAAGAGAATCCTGCCAGCCTTCTCCCCAAGGAGATTATTGATGTGGTCTTGATTTTGGAGGAGAAAATCGTTCTTCTTGACCTGAAGAATGTGCCGTACGCCTTTGCTCTTCTTATTGGTCTTCTCTATGCCTTAAACATTGGTTATCCCTAGGAGTTACGCTACACCTTCGAGGTCATCCAAAAAGTGGTAATGAACATTGGTGGAGACATCTGCTCTGCGAGAGTTCACGGACTACGGAACAAACTCCTGTGTAAACCTCTCTAAGAGTATATACTGTTACATACTGTTAAATGTGCATCTTTTATATACTGTTACATACTGTTAAATGTGCATCATTTATATACTGTTACATACTGTTAAATGTGCATCATTTATATGATGTGCATCACTTATATAATGTTAAATGTGCATCACTTATATACTGTTACATACTGTTAAATGTGCATTACTTATATACGGTTATAACGCACACACACTATTCTCTTATTCATAGACTCATTTAAACTGTGTTGTGCAGTTAAAGTAATGTCACACACACACACTGTTCCCTTATTCAGAAACTCAACACGCTTTCATATAACATTGTTGTAAAAGATGGTAATTTTTTTTATACCATTTGTATTTTGTTATCTAGGCCTGAAGTAAGCCGGTTTTGTCTGTCTTGTTCTCTCTTTCTCTCACACACGGCCACACATACATGGGGGGGGGGGGGGGGGGGGGGGTTATCTGAAATAAATATTATGTATTCTTGTACATCATGTTGTTTGCTTATTTGTGTATGTTATCAGTTTTGTCAGAATAGCTGGTAGTGCATAGAAAATGGCTTTTGTCATGTTAACTTAAGCAATGAGTTAAGATAACTAAGATTTTTAAGGCAACCAAGTCAATTTCTTGAAATGTTAATACAGCAAGATATATATAGTTAACCTGAGTAAGATCCTAGTCAAGACAAATTAAAAATACACATTAATACAACTGTATTGTTTGTTGAGTTAACGTAAACTGAGGAGTTGACTCAATGCATCCCATGCTCAAATGAGTTGATATGATGTATAATTTCAAGTCACATTAACTAAGGATAATGTTGTGTTAACAAAGATTCTTCAGTTGATAGAACACAGTCTGATTTAGAGTATTAGTCAGATCAACAAGCTATCTTTAGTTGATTCAAGTTGATTGCCGCATTGTGCTAACTTACTATATGAGTTTCATTGAACTCAAAATTTTAAGGCAACCAGGTTACTCACTTTTAACAACGCCAATGCAGCCATATCTCCTACTGAAAACTAAGTCACTATCAGGCTTTTTATAGGCTATAAATTGAGCGAAATGTTTTAAACGTGTGGAATTAAAATGAATACCCATTTGTTGAGATATGTTCATTATGTACTCAGATGTATATGTAATGTAATGTAATGCTGTACTGTGGTATGCATATATGGTTACGCCACAGGGTGGCGCTAGGGTACAGGCTATAAAGGCCGATTTGCCATATGTTAGTCAGTTGAAGTTAGCTCTGACCGTGAGACTGATGTGTCAGAAGCCTGTTCAATAAATACGCCAAGAACGGCTAAAGATAACTCCATCATTTATTCTTTCATCCGAATGCAACGGTAGCTGCAGCAACAGTGCACCACAACTTAACAGGTTATGGGCCCAGGAGTCGTTCGGAAGAAAAGTTTGACAGTTAGAAAGTCGCAACGAAACGCGTGCTAACGGGCAGCTAGCTAAGGAGAAGAGCAAGCTTGCATGATGGAACAACGAGGGAAGAGCAGGTTGCCTCGACCGACATTCGACGGAGATGAGACCAAGTATGAGATTTGGGAAACCAAAATGTTGGGATATCTCCATTTGAATGGACCAAAGGACACTGTTCTGAGAGAACCGACGTCAGAACGAGAGATAGCAGCAGATGCAGGTAAAAATGCTGACGCATATGCAGAGCTAATTTTACTGTTGGATGACAAAAGCCTCTCGTTAGTTATGAGGGATGCGCCCAATGAAGGAAGAAAAGCTCTGAAAATATTGAGAGAGTATTATGCAGGGAGGGGAAAGCCCCGTATAATCAACTTGTACACCACGTTGACATCGCTTCAGAAGGCAAACCATGAGAGTATAATGGACTATATCATCAGAGCAGAAACCGCCATCACAGCGCTGAGGAACGCGGGTGAAACGTTAGAAGACGGATTGCTAGTGGCTATGGTCTTAAAAGGACTGCCTGAGAGTTTTAAGCCATTTGCAATACATGTGGCACATACGGACGATAACATCACGTTTGTAGAATTCAAGACTAAACTACGAAGTTTTGAAGAAACAGAAGATAAACGCAGCTGAGTCGAGCGACAGTGTGATGAAGACTCAAGGGAAGAGTGGAAGGCGTCCCGCCAAAACGGTCGCCCGTGGCTGGAACAAAGAAGACACAGAAATGTTATGTTTCAAGTGTGGCATCAAAGGCCACAGAGCGAGAGCGTGTCGACAGAAGACATGGTGTAGTTTTTGCAGAAGTGACACACACAAAGATGCCACGTGTAGGCGTAAGGACAAACAAGATGGTGTGAGTAAAGTCTCAGAAGATGCCGACGAGGACTACGCGTTCACGGTGAGAGACGGAGGAACCAGAACCCAGCGGCTGCCGGCGCGCAGCATCCAGGAGAGGGGTCTGATGGTGGACACGGGAGCTACATCTCATGTCATCACTGACATAACCGTGTTCAAGAGTTTCGACAGCGCGTTCAGGCCAGAAACGCACATTGTCGAGCTGGCAGACGGCACCCGGTGCAGCGGGATTGCTCAGCGGAGGGGGAATGCTGAGGTTTCCCTCATCGACAGCAACGGACAGCGACGAAAGGCGACACTGAGAGACGCTTTATTCGTACCGTCATATCCCCAGAGCATCTTCTCGGTGAAGGCAGCTACTACGAGTGGAGCTACGGTTGTCTTCAAAGAAGATAAAGATGTCCTGATAACCAGAGGTGGTACCAGATTTAACATTCATGTGTATGGAAAGCTGTATTATTTGCATACTGAATCTGAATCTAATGATAACTGTAATGCCTGTCACGACATACATACATGGCATGAAATATTAGGCCATTGTAACTATGACGATGTTCTTAAGTTGCAAAATGTTGTTGTAGGTATGCAGATCAAAGGCAAAACGGGTAGGCCCGAACCAGAGTGTGAGGTGTGTATTCAGGGAAAGTTTGCCCAAACCAGAAATAGGGACCCTGATACCAGAGCAAAGGCTCCCTTACAGATGGTACACACAGATCTTGCAGGTCCCGTAGCCACTGAGTCGAGAGATGGTTACAAATATGTGCAATCATTTACTGATGATTACTCAAGCGCAGTGTTTGTTTATTTTCTAAAGAAGAAAATTGACACAGTACAGGCTACGGAAAAGTTCCTAGCAGATATATCCCCTTATGGGAAGGTGAGGTGCATCAGATCCGACAACGGAACAGAGTTTACATGCAGTGATTTCCAAGCAGTGTTGAGGAAAAATAACATCAGACATGAAACGTCAGCTCCTTATTCCCCACACCAGAACGGAACAGCAGAGAGGGGTTGGCGTACTCTTTTTGAGATGGGTAGGTGCATGATAGTTGAAAGTGCATTACCAAAGTAGCTATGGCCCTACGCTGTACAAACAGCAGCAATGGTACAGATGTTTTAACAGACGTACAGGGCAGACTCCTTATGAGCTGCTAACAGACAAAAAGCCCAATGTATCCAAAATGCAAAAGTTTGGGTCTGTATGTTACACGTACAAACAGAGCAAAGGGAAGCTTGATTCCAGATGTGATCAGGGGCATTTTGTAGGTCACGACAAGAACAGCCCAGCGTATTTGGTGTATCATCCAGATACAAACAAAGTACAAAAACACAGACTAGTAAAGTTTGTGAGGCAGTCAACTGGGGAAAAACAAACAGACATGTGAGCCAGATCCAAGTGATAGCTATGATGACACTGTGAGACCCAGGACTAGTGGAACCACGCAGGGGGTGAGTAGGAAAACAGAAAATAGTGATAGTCCAGGTACAGAAGCGAGGTCTAGTGACCATAATCAAACACAACAGAGTGTGACAAGTGGTGAACCAGAGAGTAGAAGGTATCCAACTAGAGAAAGAAGCAAGCCGAGTCACTTAGATGAGTTCATAACTGAAAACTGTGTTAGTGATGCGGTTCATATCACAGTAGACTACTGCTGTAGAGCGGTGTGTGGCATTCCACAGACATTTGGGGAGGCAATGGGGTCAGCTAACTCAAAAGAATGGGCAAAAGCCATGGATGAGGAAATCCAGTCCTTAAACGAGAACAAGACCTTTACCCCGACAGCACTGCCAATAGGCAAGGAGACAGTGGGGGGTAGATGGGTTTACGCCATCAAGACTGATGTAGATGGGAGAGACAAATACAAAGCAAGGTTTGTGGCCAAGGGTTACAGCCAGAGAATGGGAGTAGACTATGGGGAGACGTTTTCACCCACGGCAGACATGACGAGTGTACGGGTGGTGCTACAAAAAGCTGCACAGGAGAATTTACTCCTGCACCAAATGGACGTGAAAACTGCGTACTTGCACGCTCCCATAGATTATGAGATCTACATCAATCCACCAGAGGGTTATGAAGAAAAAGAGGGTATAGTTTATAAGCTAGAGAAATCCCTTTACGGTCTTAAACAGTCTGGCCGAAATTGGAATAGGGTTTTGCAAAATTGCCTTACTGAGGATGGATTCACACAAAACCCAGCCGACCACTGTGTTTATGCCAAAGAGTCAAAAGAAGGGAAGGGCGGCTGATTCCAGTGACAGACGCAGTACCACAGGATACTGTGTCAGTCTTAGTCAGAACAGCTCTCTAGTCTCGTGGAAGACTAGAAAACAACCCACAGTTGCGCTATCCACCTGCGAGGCAGAATACATGGCACTGGCTTCAACCATACAGGAGTGTCTATACCTGGAGCAGTTACTAGGGGGTATAGATAACTACAATTACACACAAACTATTGTACATGAAGACAATCAGGGGACAATAGCTCTTGCCAAAAACCCTGTAAACAGACAGAGTTGTAAACACTTTGACATAAAGTACCACTTTATCAGGTCAACTGTGATTGTGGGAAGGGTGATTTTGATGTATTGTTCTACCGATAACATGATTGCTGATGTAATGACCAAACCTGTAAGGAGTTGAAACTGAAGAGGTTTGCAAGTGCTCTTTTTGGAGAGTGATATGTGTATGACAGAGGTTCACATTCATTCTGTTTTTCTGTGTTTCTTTTGCTTGAAGTATAGCAACCTGAGTACAAGTGGGGGTGTTGAGATATGTTCATTATGTACTCAGATGTATATGTAATGTAATGTAATGTAATGCTGTACTGTGGTATGCATATATGGTTACGCCACAGGGTGGCGCTAGGGTACAGGCTATAAAGGCCGATTTGCCATATGTTAGTCAGTTGAAGTTAGCTCTGACCGTGAGACTGATGTGTCAGAAGCCTGTTCAATAAATACGCCAAGAACGGCTAAAGATAACTCCATCATTTATTCTTTCATCCGAATGCAACGGTAGCTGCAGCAACAGTGCACCACAACTCAACACTATTAGACGTGAATTTCATTCATGTGTGAATTATTCAAATTGTTTAATTGATTTTATTGCACGAAACATTAATTTGGCCTTTCACCATTAGCCCTAATGGAGACGGTGGTGGTGACCAGGGACGTGCGGTCCTATGAGGCAGGTGAGGCAGAGCCTGTCATCTTGAAAAGTAAAAAAAAAAATATATATATATATATATAAAATAAATATTTATATTTCTCTACTAATCTGTGGTATAGGTGTAATTTCTGCATGATTCCAATCATTTCGAGCATTTTTATAATCAAAATCGCTGAATTCGCTATTCAAAAAGACGGGAGAAAACAAGGGACGTGCGGTCAGGTTAGGCACCATGTATTGTCTATGGGAGCTAGTGAGGCAGTGCCTCACCTATGATTGCGCAATCGCTCCAAACTGGGTTTTCCGCATGCGTAGAACCTTTGAGCTGAGCTCAAAACGCATTTGAAAATCATGTAGGTGAGGCACACAGTACCTCTGCCTCAATGAAGGGGGCGTGCGAGAGCGCACCTGTACACTTCTACTTGATGGCGAAAATGGAAGATTTTATTGCTAAGCTGAAGCAGTTCTCAAAACTGGACTTTCAGTCCAAACAAGAAATGATTAATAATGGGAGACCAATGCCGGAGTTAAAAGGTATGCTTCAAGCTACGGGACAGAAGATAACTCGATCGACTTCTCACATTCAAAGCCAAATTGCTTTGAACATGTTTGGAACCTCAAGAATAAATTTGGTTTTGAACTTACAGCGGCAGCTCCGTTGATTTCCCATTATTTCTCTTGGGATTGTTTTATGTCTATGTGAAGCCATTTAACATCACTCAAGTGGTTGTGATCACTTGGAACCCAAGACTGCTTTTTATTGGTGAGCTGATTTTGAGAAATTAAACTTAAATTGTAGGTAAGTTGTGTTT
Organism: Clupea harengus; assembly: GCF_900700415.2. Lineage (NCBI taxonomy): Eukaryota > Metazoa > Chordata > Actinopteri > Clupeiformes > Clupeidae > Clupea > Clupea harengus. The sequence goes on along the minus strand of NW_024879789.1, from coordinate 23,377 downwards.
CCTGGTTGCAATGGTTATCCTGTTGCTAAGTTAGCTAATTAGCTGGCTAAGGACACTTAATAACCTTACGAGTTAATCGGAAGAGTTCAATTTGCATGAAATGATAGCTGGTTATCTAGCTGATGTTATAGTCTCCTCGATTTAACTCTTAAAATTATAATGGGAAAAGGTAGAAACCCTCAGGGTGCTTGAGCAACTTCGTAAGAAAGAGTTCATATTCAGGAGTTCATAGTCATGAGTGCATAATATTTACACATGAGTTCATCACAAGCTAGCAGCTGCCTGCCTACTGTATGCACCTTACCTATGTGTGTGTAAAGAATGCTGATATGAAAAACAACCAGTAGTCAATGTGAAAGCTGCCAATTGAATGGTGATCTTAGATACTCTATCGTAAAGGCGCCTATTAACGCCCCAGCTATTAAAAACATTTATAGATCGAAACATCTTTAATCAATCAATCTTACATATTTCAGTAGCGGTGGGTGTCTAGATTAGGACTGGTAACTTGTTTGGATTTCAACTGAAACGTGTTTTCAGTTTTTTTTTTCCGTTGTGTAGACCGACACGCAAAATTAGCTGATACAGGAGGTGGACCCATTAACAGCCTGTCTGTATATATGTCTATGGAAAGCTCTATGACACTCACAAATTCTCGTTGCGAAATCGAATTCGTTCAGTTCGTTCCATGACGGTTTGTACACACAGAAATAAATCGCTGTCTAGTACACTAAATAACGCTGTACTGCAATTTTTTGCACACATACAAGTTAAATACCCCCTTTGGGTAGGAGCGTATGGTGTTTAAAATCCGTTATCCTGGTTGATATAGAAATCAATATTAAGTAACATGTACCTGCGTGAGGCTGTTAATAGGTTTCGGGCGTTAATAGGCGCCGTTACTAAATTGGGTTTATGTATTTGTAAATTTGACTCTGAAAAAGTCAGTGCCTCACCAGCCACGAACAGGGGCGGACTGGCCATCGGGGATACCGGGGGAATCCCCGGTGGGCCGACGGGTTTGGGATGGTCCAAAATAGCGGCCAATCTTAATTGACGCTCGGCCCTCTCCGGCACTGACGACATGTAAGACTAGGCAGAATACTTATAATTGACAATAATATCTATATATGTAAGGGAATCCACTGACTGAAAGTTTATAGTACTCTTCGCGATCTGTATTCACACTCATGGTGTTTATTTGTCTTCCGTCAGTCTAATTTTGTTTTAGGCGTTATTAAATGTCACTAGCCTACTCAACACTTGCATCACTCGCTCGCAGACACCTTCAACACCCCTACTACACTGACTACACGCCCCTGACTACACACATACACAATCACACACCCAGCATGCAACACTACTGATGCCATTGATGTTCACACCCCATCGAATGTTCTGTACTAGGGATGGGCATAATTAATCGACGATCGATTAATTGATCATTAAGAATTTCCTCGATGAAATTATTTTTTCATCGATTAAAACTAATGCATGTTCTGTTGCGTAGTGTGCGTGTAATTTATTTATTTTAGGGCTGTCAAAGTTAACGCGTTATTCTATGAGATTATTGTGGCGGAGATTAATGCAATCAAATATTTGAACGCAGTTAACGCAACTTTGTTTACTTCCGGTGCGCGTTGACCCGTGGCACGAAACCGCCCCTTGTCTGCAGTCAGTTAGATAGAAGAGACCGAGACGGTAGTTGAAGATGGAGAGAGCTGAGGGATTGTTGGGCGGAAAGTTTCTGTTTAAGAGGCAAAATGACAGAACAATCGACAAAACTAAAGTTGTATGTAGCATTTGTCAAGCTGAATGTAGCTATCACAGAAGCAGCTCGTGTTTAAGTTATCACCTTAATGCAAAGCACCCGACAGAAAGCAGTCCCAGGTTAGATGGTCGCCAACCCACACTCCACGACTTCTCTAGGAAATTAACTAGACCAGTCCGTGAAAAGGTTACCAACGCTGTAGCAGTTTAGGTTGCGGGTGACTGTCGGCCCATCAACATAGTTGAAGACGGTGGGCTGACTGAGGTGATTCGAATTGCTTCAGGGGACAATTCTTACGATTTACCGTCGAGTGGCACCATTGTGTCTCCCATACATTCCTTGGCTGATGGCGAGAGAGCACGAACAAAATACAATTAAACAACAGTGTCTAAAATAATGAATGAAGTGATTACTCGTTAATTTATAAGATTTAGTCTTTAGAAGAAAACAAACTTTTAATCACGATGAATCTAGATGAATGAATTTAAAAATGTGAGATTAATTAGTTAGAAAGAAAAAAAAACGAAGGTCAGTTGTGTTTATGAGCACCGGCTTCTAGCTGTCGGCTCCGCTGCTTAAGAGTACAGCAGCGCATATTTTCAAGTGTAACCATTGAACGGATAACGTTTAACTGCCACAAGAGTTGTCCATCTTGTAAGTTTAACTGCCACAAGAGTTGTTCATATTGTAATAAATATCTCAATGAGGAAACACGCTGTGTTTTTTCTATTTTCACTGCATTTTAATATAGCCTATAAATAGTGAATTTTAATATAAAAATATTAATGATTAATCGAAAATCGATCGTTAATTCTCCCGACGATCGATTAAGACAATTTAATCGAATGCCCATCCCTATTCTGTACTGTTCATTTCTACAATATAGTTCATCCAGGGGCGGCTTGTCCATAAGGGCTGCCTACGCCCTACGGGAAAAGGATTTTTTTTTCTTTTCTGTCGGATTCTACCACTAGACCGTCTGATCTGCCTCTAAATGTCATTGCCGAATCAGCCAACAGTCACTCAGGCAACAGTCAGACAAACGTGGTGCTTCAAATGACCCCGCCCCTTTTTGGGGCAAAGTGGAAATCGCCCCAGATCTCTCTCATTGAGTGTGTCTACTACCGGTAGCTAATAGGACTTTACTCTAAATGGTTGCCTTAGTTGCTAACCTTGCAATGATCAATGTGGTCATTACTGTGTCAGGGATGTGGTTGAGGCAAGATGTTAAAGCAGCATATATTTCCACCAGGGTCTTCATAAAGGAGAGCGGGCTTGGGAGGTTGGATCCCAAGCTCGTGAAAAAGAGGTGGGAGAACCTCATCCACAAATATAAGGTCAGATTAAGCCTAGTGTCCAACAAAGCCTAGTCCAATAAAGTATCTTTCTTGATCATAACTTTGCCCCTGTAGAGTAACACACTTGCACAATGTAGAGATGGCATGGCTAGTGAGTATTTACATGCAGTGTACATGTACATGGATGCAATATATTATGATTAAGGTGATTGTTGTTACTCTTGTTCTTATCTATGTATTGTGCTCAAAGTAATGTAAAGTAATCGTATGGTCAGCCTTCAGTTCAATAACCAATTACCAGATCAGTTGAAGGCGCAATGATGTGCAACTCCAGTTTGGCTGTCTTTTCATCCGCAGGAGCTCAAGAAACCCCGGACGGGTGTGAGCACAGAGGGGGGTGGGGTCACTGCTGCTTCTTGGAAGTGGTATGCACTTATGGATGAGGCACTGGGGACCAGGCCATCTGTGACCCCTCCAGTCCTCTTTGCCTCATCCAGCCGGGAAGTGGCAGGGACCCCCCCCGCTGTGGTCACACCCCTCCCAATCAGGAATTTAAGTGGAGCTTCCTCCACATTGTCAACCCCAAAAAGGCGGAGGGTAGACAATGTGGAGGTTGCCAGGGTCATAGAGGAAAATGACAGGAGGATCTCTGAGGCATGGGCGGAGATGGAACAGAGACATAGGAGAGCAGAGGAGGCCAGGGTGAGCGAGGCAAGAGAGTTTGCCGAGAGAGAGGAGCGGCGACACAGGGAGGCGGTTGCCTTAGAGGAGAGAAGGTTTAACTTTCTCAGAGAGAGTGAGGAGAGGAGAGGTGATGGTGAAATATTACAAAAGTAATAAAAGAACTGACTCTTTTTCCAGGAATAAATAAAGTGATCGTGGGTCAAATGCTACAATCACCACTAGTATTTATTCAAAACGTGTTTAATGGGTACCATTACTTCGGTTCATCGTTAAATATCAGTCTTCACCATACAAAGACATATGTAGCTACTTAACGGAGTTTGGTACGGTGGCCGAGAGGTGCAAACCAACATTACAAAATCTGAAACACTTTTACAAAGCTTGAGACAAATTTACATTTTGGAAAACATTTTTACATATCATAAAACAAAATGACATTACCACAACACATTTACAAGTCCCGAAACAAATTAACATTTCAGAAAACAAATTGACATTTCAGAAAACAAATTAACATTACGCGAAACACTTTTACAAGTCCCGATACAAATTTACAAGTGGCGAAACAAATTTACAAACGACATTAACCGGAAAGGGAATGTACCAACTCCGTGATTGACGTCATTTTGTTTTATGATATGTAAAAATGTTTTCCAAAATGTAAATTTGTCTCAAGCTTTGTAAAAGTGTTTCAGATTTTGTAATGTTGATTTGCACCTCTCGGCCACCGTAGTTTGGTAAACGGTTTGTCGTGAATATATATGACTCTCCTGCTGTCAAAGCAAGACCAATCAGAAAAGAGCCCGTCCTCCTTTAGTTCCCGCCCACACACTGCCAAAACCGCCCACACACTGCCAAAAGTCATACTTTCGAGCAAGCAGATACAATTTTCGCGAGAGCCTATGATAAATTCGAGCGAGCAGACCAAGTTTTCGCGAGAGAGTATGTCAGTCTCTGCGCTCGCAGTTGTTGAATTTCCTCTCGCGGCTGCTAAAATTGAGTGCGCAGAAGAAATTCACGCTTGCGAAAACTTGAAATTCACTCGAATAGACGTTTCCTCGCATGTGTGAGTTTTGGCACTAAGCTGACGCCATACTTATTTAGCTTTTGTAAGCCACTACTTTCAAGATCAGTCAATAAATATAGTTGGTTTTGACTTATATGTTGCCCCCTTCTTTAGGTTGTTACTGGACATATCATGTGTTCTGTTATAATAATCATAATTAAGACCTTTGTCAGGTTTTTAATGGCACACACTGGAACACACACGTGCATATATGGAGGCGACACAGGACACACACACACGCAGGTAAGCCTGAGATCGCGGTGAAAGGACCCCCCAGGAGCAGTGGGCAGCTTGTAGCGCCCGGGGACCAAGTGAAGTGAACTGTCCATCTTTGGTCAGGGATGGACATGTGTTCTGTTATTTTGCATGTTTTTTCCGTTGGGGTTCTTACTGGAGGAAACCCCTTGTGAACACGGGGAGAACATGCAAACTCCACACAGAAAGGCCCGGGAGATAGCCCACTTGAGCACTGTGCACTCTGGGGAGGACCTGCCCCCCAGAGCCAACAGCGCCCCATGTGGGAATCGAACCCATGACCTTCTTGCTGTGAGGCGGCAGTGCAAGCAGTGCAAGCAACTGAGCCACCGTGCCATATATCATACATACATATCGTTAAGCTATCATACAACTTTTGAGACATGTGGATAATGAAAAAGTGGGATATTTTAATGTGGAGCCACATGTTTGCTTAGGAAGGCTCCTGGATGCAACTTTCTTTCATAGCGTTCCACCTGTAACTAGCTACTCTAGCTATGTAGGTAGAGGGGAAATATTTTTGTTGTGTGCTTCCATCTAGTGGACAAAAAAGTATTGCTGTATGAGTTAATCAGTTAACAACAAATTGATACAATTGTCTTGCTTAATGTAACTACTGAATGGGTCGCCTTAATCGTTATCAAAAATATGCCCCCCCTGAGAATTTTTTCAGGAGCCGCCCCTGGTTTATACTTATTCTACACTCTGATTCCAGTTTCTTTATTGTGTGTTTTTTCTCTGCTGACATTCATTCTTTAAGGCTCTGTAGTTATACATACAACCATCTGATACTAGCCCAGAGTTAAGCATATTCATCAAGCAAACTATACCTACCTTGGAGTGTTACAATAGCCAATATCATTTTATTCCATGTGTCCATCCAATGTGTCTAAATTGGTGGATCCAAATGTTATAAAAAATATATATATATGATGTAATTTCTTTGTAATCATCCAAAGTAATGTTAAGTGTATGGGTATTTTTCCAAGTAGGCCACTGACTGGTCGATACGTGCGATGCATTGAGTGGGAAACGCGCTGTGTATTGAGTGGGCCGGTCTGACAGTAACTCCCGGGCCACTTTTTTCCCCCAGTCCGCCCCTGCATAGAGCTAGGAGAAGACGAAATGCGCATGGACCAAGATGACCACCCTCCTATCCCAGCAGGCTGGAACACGCACATCACTGCGCTGAGAAGACGGGAGCGGATTCACCAACTATACCAACAGGTAAATAATGTTGATAAGAATAAATGCACACATTTTCATCAGAATGTTTTACTTAGGCACGTTTGTTCAAAGAACCCTCAATAGCGGACAGAGTTCGGCAACAACCTCACTAACAGACTCATTCAAGTCCCTTTGTGTCTGAAGGACGGCCTCGGATAATACCCTACCATGATGGGTGGAAGAGGAAGCTGGTGAAGGCCGGCGACACCCTGATGCAAGACGGGCCGCAGAGGAAGCTGGTGATGGCCGGCGAGGCCCAGATGCTGGTGCAGCAGGTGCTGCTGCCGTAGACGCGGCTTCTGGTGCTGCTCGTGCCGCAGGTGCGGCCGCTGGTGCTTCGGAGACGTGTCTACTACCATGTCACATACTTTGCTTTTGCCATTACGCCACCAGACAGGCTTTCGAACAATGTTTTGGCCCGCATCTGCTCTTCCATCAGCAGAATGTCGTTTTCAGCCTCTCTATAATTCTTCTTTTTACATGTTTCTTTCTTGCTTGCCATTGTCACAGAGAGTTTGTGCATTGAGAATGCGCTCAGTTTGTGCATTGAGAATATCATAATTAGATTAAGTAGGGGCGTTTTGAGGGCGGAGATTCAGTTGCGCACCATTCCACGATCATTTGTCATTTATAACTGAAGGATTGGCATACACATGTTTTTTGTGCGTACGTTCGTTTTCTCTGAATCACACTTACGATCTGTGAGAAGGTGAATTCTCCCCCTTCTCACCGTGGCAATAAAAGGGAGGATTGCCCTTTAAAAGACAGACTCCCCCGGCGCAATGGTTGGATCCGGGCGTCCCCACGAGTGGTTGGCTCCAAGAGCAACTAATTGGACTGATTGAGCCCAAAGTGGCTGTGCCCTATTTAACAGGTGCCTCATTTTCATGAGAGGACTGGCTGAGAGAGACATTGTCAGAGAGGCAGTAAAGAGCACCAAAGAGGACTGGTTGAGGCATGAAGGTAAAACACTTCCCTGATGTGAGGAGAAGTGTTTTGGGTATAGAGGTGTGGACACCGTTTGCCTTGTTTTGTGTGCCTGGTTCTGTGTGCCTTGTCTGTGTGCCTTGTCTTTGTGCCTTGTGTTGTACCTTGTGTGTGTATGTATGTATTTTCTATATGGCTAGTATATGTACTTAGTTTCGGGCTTAGTGCCTGAGCCTAGTTTGGGGCCTGGCTTGGGCCTTGAGAAAGGTGCCGGTATTTGGGCCTAATCGGCCAAGCAAGTGCCCAGGGTGCCAGGCATTTGAGTTCCTATGAGTACGGCCGGTATGTTTAATTTGTTTGTTTTATTTCATGGGCACATGTGTTGGGGTGCTATAGAGCCCTTGTTAATAAATATATATATTTTTGTACGGAAACACCACCATCTCCGGCACTCTTCTTCCCCACTACACCACCAAGTCCAGTCACCACATCCCCAAATAACATGGGGTGACCGGTCGGTCCCTCACACGATCATTTCAGAAAATGTCTTAGATCAAATGGAGGATGGTTTCTACGCAACATTTTATAAATGAGGCCCCTTGTCATGTAATTCAAGAACAGGTGTGTATCAACTCGATTTTGGCTTTAAATGTACCTGTTGAGCTTCACTGTAAGTGTATTTCTCTTGCATGCCGTAGAGCCACGCTACCTAGATTCTGAATCTGAGAAAAATCTCATGTTTTAAGGAACACTTCCTCCAGCTCAGACCTTCAGCCCCTGAAATACATTCTCTCTGGATAATGTATAACACAAATTTTAACGGATGCAACCAGAACCAAGAATCAAACGAAGGTGGCCTAAAGTGGGGTAAAGTTTGGGGGGGATGGTCTTCCCTGCATGAGTCTACCTCAGTCTGCCCACCCCTTCTCATCTCATCTCATTATTATACCAACCCACTGTCCATCCCTTTACTGGCTATACTAGCCCCATGCACAGACTTAACCTCTTATATTCTGCACTATCTCTTTGCACTATCCACACACACACACAAACACAAGAACACGATCTTTGCACTATCCACACAAGCACAAGAACACTATCTTTTGGCACTATCCACACTAGCAGCACAAGAACACTTTCCTCCTGGGCATCTACACTGTCACAATCAATGCATATTGTACCATAGGGTCAGACCCATTCTTGTATCTGTAAACACCCCACTCCTTGTGAACATGTTCTCCCTATGTGTATGTGATTTATGTATGTGTGTCGGGGAGTTGTATAAGTGTATAAGCTACTGGATGACCTACATTTCCCTCTGGATTAATAAAGTATCCATCTATCTATCTATCTATCTATCTATCTTAACACCAGTGCATGACAACTTCAAGTCACTCTTTTCTCAACAGCTCTGGTGAGATGGGTCTCACTGATAGACCTCTCACTGACTACTTTTATTTGCATACACTATCTGCAACTACAGTATCTGGCTGACATGTCTGCTATTGTGGTTGAATGTACAAACACAACGAAGCAGTCCAGATCTGCGGTTCACTTGGACTGTGTCTGCTGTGCACCTACATCATGTTATTCAGTCTAAAATCAAAAAGCACACATTTTCATTAATATTCTTTGTTGTCATGGTCTGTATGTACATGATAGTTTAAAACTAGGGCTGTCAGTGTTAACGCGTTAATCTATGCGATTAATGCGGCCGCGATTAACGCGATAAATATTTTAACGCAATCTTTTTTTTTTTTTTTTTTAATGCCTTTATTTGGATAGTTATGAAGTTATGACAGGAAGCGATGCGGAGAAGAGGTGGGGAGAGGATTGGGAAATTACATCAGGCTAGACTTGAAACTGTGTCCCCTCGGGCAATGTAAGTAGGGGGCTTGGCCTACCAATAGCCCCCTTGTTCAAAGTGGGGAATGACAGAAAAAGTTTGACAACCACTGCGGTAGTTGAAGATGGAGAGAGCTGAGGGATTGTTGGGCGGAAAGTTTCTGTTTAATAGGCAAAATTACGGAACAATCGACAAAACTAAAGTTGTATGTAGCATTTGTCAAATTGAATTTAGCTATCACAGAAGCAGCTCATCTTTAAGTTATCACCGTAATGCAAAGCACCCGACAGAAAGCAGTCCCAGGTTAGATGGTCGCCAACCCACACTCTACGACTTCTCTAGTAAAATAACTAGACCAGTCCGTGAAAAGGTTACCAACGCTTTAGCAGTTTGGGTTGCCGGTGACTGTCGGACCATCAACATAGTTAAGGACGTTGGGCTGACTGAGGTGATTCGAATTGCTTCAGGAGACAACTCTTACGATTTACCGTCGAGGGGCACCATTGTGTCTCGCATACATTCCTTTTATGACGGCGAGAGAGCACGAAAAATTCAGCTCCTCGAGCAAGCTGCCACCGTCACCCTTACTGGTGACCACTGGACATCAGTCAGCAATGACAATTACCTGGGTGTCACAGCTCATTTGATTGACAATGTATGGAAATTGAGATATTTTTCATTGGAAGTAAAAAAAAAAAACAGACAAACAAACTTTTAATCGCGATTAATCTAGATTAATGAATTTCAAAATGTGAGATTAATTAGTTAATTTTTTTTTATCTATTGACAGCCCTAGTTAAAACAGATGAAAAAGACACAACATACACTGACTCACTGACATAGATTACACTTGAGAGATCTGAATGATTTACCTATGATCTTTGCATTCTAGGAAGAAAAGTAAAATTGTTTATTCATTTTCTTGACGTCAAGTTTGTTCAGTTGTGCATAGTGAATGTCACAATGATTTTTTAAATGTTGTCATTTCAGCTTTCTGGTTGCTCAACACTTATGGAGATGTTTTCCAATTCCAATGCCTGTAAAGCTGGATGGTGAATAAATATATTTAAATAATTTAAAACGGAAACCACTGCTCCTGCAGATTCTTTTATAACCTCGATCCCCAAGCCCACATCCCAACTTGTGGGCTGGTCGCGGTGGTCACTCACAGGCTGGAATAGTGTATTTCTTGGTCCAAGCCACTTTTTTTGGTTTCCATTGACAGAGCCAGGACTGTGAACAAAACACCAGAGTTTTTTTTGAGTACACACAATAAACAGAGCCGGACAACAATGAGGAGAAATTAGCTTTCATTGTTTGAGAGTATTTCAGTTTCCAATAATATGGGATTCTATGGGTGTATGCTGTTGCGGTTAAGTTACCTATGGGTCCTCCTATCTGTTTGACACTTTTTGAGGTGTGCTTTTCATCTTCAAATTCCTTTTGATGGGCTTGTGAAGGACATAATAAACTTCTTCCCACTTACCGCCTAGGCTGTGCACAAACCTAGTTGTTCTTAGAAGTTCTTCGGTCTTCCCTGCAAAAATGTAAGAAAAGCTTTCACTGCACGTCATGGCCAATTATGTCACCAAAAAGACACCTGTTAGCTCGCTCAGCGCCAGCAGTAGCTGCAGAAAACGTCAATGTTAATGTGCGGGCTAATGTGCATTGCTGTCAAACTGGAACGTAGAGGCCATTCTGTGCCCAGATGTGTGACGCCATTGTGTTGGCTTGTCTGGGCAAAGAAGGAAAAGGAGAACACGGAAGAAGAACAAAACTAAACTAGAAAATGCATTTCCTGAAGGAAATACCAGTGCATGAAATGCAAAAGTTAAGAAAGGAAGAAAAAAAAAGAAGAGTGAAAGAAGGAAAGAAGAGTGGAAGAAGAGTAAAAGAAGGAAAGAAGTGAGGAAGAAGGAAAGAAGAGTGGAAGAAGGAAAGAAGAAAGGAAAGAAGAGTGAAGAAAGGAAAGAAGAGTGGAAGAAGGAAAGAAGAAAGGAAAGAAGAGTGAAGAAAGGAAAGAAGAAAAAGAAAGAAGAGTGAAAGAAGGAAAGAAGAAAGGAAAGAAGAGTGAAGAAAGAAAAGAAGAGTGGAAGAAGAAAAGAAAGAAGGAAAGAAGAAAGGAAAGTAGAGTAAAAGAAGGAAAGAAGAGTGGAAGAAGGAAAGAAGAGTGAAGAAAGAAAAGAAGAGTAGAAGAAGGAAAGAAGAGTGGAAGAAGGAAAGAAGAAAGGAAAGGAGAGTGGAAGAAGGAAAGAAGAGTGGAAGAAGGAAAGAAGAAGAGTGGAAGAAGGAAAATAATATTCCTAGTTATACAGTTGAATGGAGAGGGACAGAGAGAAGAGGAGCCTTGGAACCTTGGCGCAGGTGTCAGTGAAGCACAGGTGCAAGCCAGTTTAAAGACCCTATTATGATGTCATAATGGCCCAATGTAAGTCAATGGGAGAAATTGTATTAGTTTTTATTTAATATTTTAAAAAGTATAAAGTTTAGAAAAATGAACATAGCATAAGTGTCCTTTACAAGACCTATGCAGCAAAGTTTGAACGAAGTTTCTAAGTTAAGCGGTTCAAGCTGAATTAAGCGCAGAAGTCGGTAAAGAGAATAAGAAGAAGAAGATGAAGAATAAGAAGCCTAGGAATAACAATACAGGGCATTTCATACACTGTAATTATTCAGAGAAAAATGTAATCTGCCTTTCCGATGAAAGAGGAAGCTCCACACTATAAAGCCCCTACAGCTTCAACACATCAGCACATAAATGATCTGACTCAAAAAGAGACATGTCAAGCGAACAGGAGAACGTAAGTACCTACAATTTACAACTTATACCAGAACAGAAAATATCATGTAGGCCCATGTGACCCGCCAAGACAAAATACGGCAAAAATCGTTTTTAGATATGGGCGATTGAAGTCTGAACATTTATGAAAATGCACAATAGCCTACCCAGTTGATTTTGAGATTCTGGCATAAATGTATGGTTTAAAGCCTAATCTATGAACTAGGTTTGTCAGATTTTAAGAAATATTGAAAAACATTTTTTTTAAGTAAGCTAAAGGTAGTAATAAAAGTAATAAAAAGGTAGTTCAACCAAGAAATTAGCAAAAAATCCCTGATCTGCTATCAGAGTGTCTTCTAGCCACGTAGGCTATGATGTATCCCAATGATCACATTTGATGTAAACAAACTTGTGTCATTTTATTTGATTTAATATTAATATTGAAATTAAATATGTTTTTATCCAATAAACTGAAATAGCAGATTATATTTGATGTAGTTTATTGTAGCAGACTCTATGGCCATAAATTAAATATGCACCTTTCATTTTGGGGGCATTATTGCAGGTTTTGCCATAGTGGGTCACATGTCAGAATCGAAATCCCCAAACTAGATAGAATTGGGAATTATTATAACTATCTAGAATTACCACTGTTTTAAACAGAGTAATGAGTCAGGATTGATCTTATATACTCACTAATACAAATAAAAGGGCAATGGGATATATCATTAAGTGTAGACATTTCACAGAATAACCCTACTCCTAAACCTGGAGACATGGGTGCAATTCCACGTCCAGGTGGTTACGACCACTTCGTACTTGTTGCTGACGAGGGCAAAGTGATCCACGCCACATCTGGTGAGCTGTACCATCTGTTTCATTGATATTCAACATGTGTTAACTGTGGAAATAACTGAGTAAATGTGCACAACTCCGACAGTCTGATATGTTACAGTTAAAGATGCTGTCCGCAATTCTAATCCACTACACTTCTTGTCAAATTCAGCGAATTGCTCCACACAGTCCTTTATCTGTCCATTCTGTATGTGCCAATTGTCATTCATTCCATTGTACAGACACCACAGCGAGTGGGAGTGTGATCAAAAAGGAACCTCTGGAGAAGGTGGCTGCGGGTGGAAATTTCAAAGTAAAAAACCAAGACGACAAGAAGATCCCTCTCCCCGTTGACACTATTCTTTCACAGGCAAATGCCAGAGTTGGCGAAAAAGTGGATTACGGGCCCCTGACCTATAATTGTGAAACCGTTGCCTCTGAGATGAGATACGGGAAAGGCCAAGGCCATTCTGAACAGGTCTTGCTCAAAGTCTCAACACATTTTTGATTGCCACATTTAAAGTGCTTATACTGGTCATAAAAGAGTCATTGCTTAACCTCTGACTTTTGTGAATGAGCAGTCATATTTATTCTCTTGTTTCAGGCAGAGAAATTCAAACAAAGTGCCGCCGAAAAAGGAGAATCCTTTCTGAGCCATGCAAAGGACACCCACAACCACTTCGAAGGCAATTAAGGGACGACACAATCTTCCTGTAATAAACGTTTGCCTTTGCAAACTTTCTATAATAAACCTTTGCATCACTGTGGTCGTCTGCCTCTATTTTCTCTTAGCACTGAAAGACATGGTGATTTTGAAGGTGATAAAACAAGCCACAGTTCCTCTAGTAGTCAGTCTTAAAAAATGTCACATAGGATTGGTATATTACAGTACTGCATTCAGACATGGGATGTAAGCCAACGAATACACTCAGGTCAGAGGGCAGCAGAGGGATTGATTTGAATGGTCAATTACAATGTAAATGTAAATGGACATCTTCAGCTCATCGTCATCTAAAAAGTGAAGCAACTGGAAGGAACTACAGCCTAGAGCAGGTTTAACAAAACATGGGTCGGTTCTGGGTGGACCTGACCGACATACGCGTGCTCTGGCTCCAAAACTGCACTTACTGTGCAGACTCTGCCTCCAATTTGGCAGCTTTCATTTTGACTAATTTTGGCATAACAGAAGAGCATGGTGCCATGCTGTCCATGTTTTTTACAGTCGTTGCTCAATTATGTTGAAGTTGTTCAACACATTTTTCAACTACCTGACCATAATCCCAAATCTAAATCTAAAATCAAAAACTGTGCGCACCACTTTTTCAATAGACCACTACGGCTACAAATAGTCTTTTGATTCCTCAGGAAAGAGCGCTGAAATAAAGCTGCACCAGAGTGGAAGCTTTTATGTTAGTAGGCATGTGACCCCCCTAGTGATGATTTGCCCCCCAGCCATTATCGTCTAGTGACGTCTCTGACTAGAGAGAGAATCACACCATACCAGTGAATGTTCGTCACAGAATGCTTATTGGCACCATCTCTCTGCTCTTCTGCTGAGACGAAAGTGAAACTAAAACAGCAGCATTAAGATCGCAGATTTGTGAAGGTAAGAAATTTGTTTTCAGCTGTTTTCACAGACTACGACAGTGTGTCAGTGTATGAAAGGCTTTTTCACTGGTTAATGAAAGTGTCAAAAGATCAATGCTTAAATATAGCCTATTTGTAAAGATTACAGATACTTTGATAACCTTTCTACTTCAGAAGTCACCTAGGAAGTTAAAATAACAGACAGAAATAAATCAAAATGCAGTTCTATTCTGCATAACCCTTTTTTTACTAATCAAGAGACATCTAAACTTTAATTCTGTGTACCAGAGAGATCTGGAAGATGGGAGAGAGTGAATTCATGACTATGATTACTATTAATGAAACACTGATTTGGGGACATGTTTGGTATGTTTAGAAGGGCATATCCCTGATGTGACTACCAGACATATTTTTCAATAAGTAGTAGCAATAGTTTTAATTTGCATGAGGATGGGCAGTTTGCTTTGTGATTAAGCAAAAAGAGAGTTCTGTAATGTTGAGGTTAACTATGAATAGTAGCCTCTCAGTGTAATAATAATGCAAAGCAAAACACCACTGAACACTGATCGAGAATCTGAGTTTGTTGTTTTTGACACCTATAGACACATTTAAACTCACATTTAAACTCATTTGAGCTCAGAAAATGCCTGTTTTTTTATTCCAGTGTGTGTGCGTTTTATACTTGACAATGAACTTGGCATTTTTAAATGGCAATGAACTAAACTGGGGTTAAACTTGGGGTGTAAATGTCTCCTCTTCAGGAGTAGCAGAAGAGCAAGATGAGCAAAGCTACATTCGGTGAAAATCTTCAAAAGTGTCCAGACCACAAGGGGGAGACAACGTACGTCATGTACCACGGAACCTCTATGAAGGCAGCACGAAAGATCAAGTGCAAGGGCTTCATTCGGTCTGCAGATGGCATTCTTGGCCCAGGCGTCTACGTCAGCCGCAGCTTTGAGAAGGCAGCCCAAAGGCCAGAAACGAGCAGTGCTCAAGCTGAGCTTCCGCAGAGTGAAGAAGATTGACAGACAAGGCCACCACTTACAGAAAAGCTGGCACCAGGCAGGATACGACACAGCCTGGGTCCCGCCCCAACTGTGGCATGGTGAAAAGTGGGCGTCAGGAGAACTGTGTTTGGGATCCAAAGAGAATCAGAGTGCTCTCCATCCAAAACAACATGAGAGAGAGAGCAGTGACGACGAGTCCACAGATGAGGATGGCGATGATGATGATGATGATGATGATGTACCAGACACCAATAGTGGTGAATTCACAGATGAGGAGGAGATTGCAGCTGAAGGTGTCTCTGGTGAAGAGTCCACAGACTCCAGTGCTGAGAGATCCTCCAGGCACAGCAGTGACACCTCCACAGATGAATATGTAAACACAGACGACGCATCTCAAGATCATGCTGATGACAGATCCTCAGACCACAGAGATGACGATGAAGCCAGTGATGAAGAGGGGTCCAGATGTGATGAAAGGACCTATGATTTCACAGAGACCAATGCAAGTGAATCCAGTGATGGAGAATTTAGTAATGAATACTGTTACGAGTCCGACGATGATTACTAGCAATGTGACAAACCCTTCTCCATCTGCATAGAGCAGAAATTCATAACTTGTTTACTCCATAGGATTTCTAGTACTCCAGGTTATGTCCTGTCTACAGTCTCAAAGCAGTATTTTCTGTCTCACAAATATTGGGTCAAACCATGGCAAAGAATGGAGTAAATTATGGAATTCCACTGACTATTTGGGTAAATATGGGTAACGAACCCTGCTCACGGGCACGAAACATAAAGGGGAGGTCATGCAGAATTGAGTATATAATAATAATATGTTATTTATTAAGGGTTACAAGTATATAGTTTATATATTAATTATAGGAAAACGTGGGGTGAATGTCAGTGTTGTGGAGAGAAACAAAAGATGTAATGGTAAGTCAGTTAAATGGTAATATAAAACAAACGACGACGACAATCCAAAATCCAACGAGTATCCACAATCCAATCACTATTCTACGACCAATCCAAAACCAACTGCCGGGTATCCAAACGCTTCTCGAATGCAGTCTGCTCAGGGCTTTTGTAGCCCCTCCAATTACTGCTACACCTGCTCCCAATCACCTGCTTTAGAGATAGACAGAACAGGCATGCAAATATCATGGGGGCGGGGGCCTAGACCCACCCAGGGTCGTAACAATAGGAATGCATGCCCATAAGTGTGTTTATGTCTCTGTGTGTGTGTGTGTGTGTGTGTGTTCATGTGTGTCTGTCTGTCTCTGGTTGTATGTATAGTATGGGGAAATTATATGTTAATGCATGCGGACAGACACGCCACTGTGTGTGTGTGTGTGTGTGTGTGTGTGTGTGTGTGTGTGTGTTTGTGTGTGTTTGTGTGTGTGTGTGTTCATGTGTGTCTGTCTGTCTCTGGTTGTATGTATGGGAAAATAATGGCATGCATATATCATTTTCTTATATGCATATATTTTTAAGCACTGGTCATTCGGTTCTTTTTTCTGTCTGTTTCACTTGGCTTGGCTTTCTAGTGAGATGTCATTTTTATATATATTTATAAACATCAGGTCCCTCACCAAAAAGGCTCAACAGAGGATGTACTTCCTGCGGCAGCTGAAGAAGATGGTGCACTTCTACACCTCCATCATTGAGTCCATCCTCACCTCCTCCATCACCATCTGGTACGCTGCTGCCACTGCCAATGACAAAGGCAGATGGCAGCATATCATTCATTCTGCTGAGAAGGTGATTGGCTGCAATCTGCCATCTCTACAGGACCTGTTCGCCTCCAGGACCCTGAGGTGTGCAGGTACGATTGTGGCCGACCCCTCCCACCCTGGTCACAAACTCTTTGAGGTACTTCCCCCTGCGGTCAATCAGGACCAGAACCTCACGCCACAAGACCAGCTTCCTCCCGGCTGCAGTTGGCCTCATCAACAATGCCCCGGGACCACCACCACCACCACCCCCCCCCCCCCCCCCCCCCCCCCCCCCCCCCCCACACACACACACACATAGACTCTTATCCCGCCCCCACGCCTCAAGTCTGTGTTACATTAACACACATTACATTACCTTGCACATTGCACTCCTGTTTTGCACATTCCTGCATAGACTGCACAGCTCCTCCACTTCATATTCATATTCTGTAAATATCTTAAAAATTATATTTTCAATTTTTTTTATATATATCTTATTTTATATATTGTTTTTCTCATGTTGTGTAGTATTTATTATGTTTTTATGTTTATTTTCTGCACCAATATGCCAAAACAAATTCCTTGTAGGTGTAAACTTAAAACAATAAAAACAATTCTGATTCAGATTTTTTGCAAGTCCATGCCTTTGTGTTGTGTTTGATTGCAATAGTGAACCCAATTGAAAATACAGTTTATCCAGACCCAGCTGACGTGTTAAGTTATCACTAGACTCGCTTGGCTACTATAGCTCTATCCCAACCATGAATGTGAAGCTGTAGGCTATGTAAGATAACGTCAACTTAGTAAACTAGTTCATCCTCATTTTCTATCCATCCTTGTTGTGATATTTCTCTCAAGAAACAAAGAAAGATCCTTTAGCGGGGTCCGAACTGCCTGCTAACTCTAAACTAGAACTTCTCTAAGCAGTGATATCCAAATGAGTCATTAGAGCTTTATTCGATTGCAAACATGCATTGATTAAAACGGTTGTGGATCATTTCATTTGTAATATAAAGTCTCTTTTAAAAGATTCTAAATTTGGGTAGTAATGCCTTTATTTAAGATCAACAAAGGGAGGCTGTCCATGGAGAGTCTGATGTTACAAGGAAGTATCAGAGTTATAAAAGTGTTGACTCTCCCAATAGTTTACCTCCCATTTTCTGATGCCACATTGGCCTGGCCTGTCATTCAGGAACAGCGTCTCATGGGCAACGTGCCACTATTATTATGGGTTCTCATCTCTTCCTCCTTCTGCAAATTATGACAGGTGGTGCAGGTTAAAAGTTACAGCCACCATTTTGTGTAATGCTTCCTCACAGTTTTCTCGGTAATGCTCAAACTCACAAAATGGCAGATATTAAATGCATGTAGGAATAACATGAAAATAACTACGTGCTTCACCAGTTGTCACAAGTTCACCCTAACACTAGACTGCCCTATTTGCCTATGTTTGTGTTTATGACGTTTGTATGTCTTTGTCAGTGATTTGTCTATATAGTATGCAAACTTTGCAAAAATAAAAGGAATATGGTTTTGTTTTGCTTTTTCAATAAACTTGTGTTATGTCTTGTCCTGTCTTACTAACACCCCTATCATGGCCTTCAAAACAAAGTCTTCAAAAACTAAAGGCTTTGCAGTTTGTTTTGTCTTTTTCTACAGGTCTGCAGACTTTAAGACATTTAACACAATGCCAAAATGAATGACTTCAGCATACAGAGATGTCCCACCTAATGACTGGCGCCTATCTTCCTGCCATCACACAATACTTAATTTCGAACATATACATCAAGTTTTTTTTTAAGAAGAGTTTTTTTTTAGAAGACTGTTGATGGCACATCAATTTAAGTAAACCGAGTATTTTCACATTCAAAACGAATTACTGGCCAGATTTTTTATGTAAAAACAAATTAGTTACATTGAATAAATTGACATATAAGGTAGATAAATGTAACGAGTGATTGATGACAAAGATGAGTCACAGAAGTGACACAAATAGCCTGAAAGGTAGAGGGGACAGAGTATCTATGCATACACAGACAGACACATACAACGCTGTTGAATCATCAACAAACCAACCAACACGCCTGACCGTGGAACCAGTTCCCATGCAAAAAGCCATTGGCACAACCTTCGGACTGGTCAGACAAGTTCCAACATTCCAAAAACCCTACTGGCTTCCAGCAAACGTCCCATCCTTTTCACAAGCTTTGTGGAACACAATGGTCCTGGCTCCAGTTCAAAACAACATGCCTCACAACAAGTGCAGAGGAACTGGAAGCACAGGAGCACTTAAACCTCTGTCAAGGCCATCTCTGGCTTGTTTGGGGGAGGACACTGGGTAGTAAACACAGGTCTACACAGCCGGACAACAATGAGGGGAATTTAGCTTTCATTGTTTGAGAGTATTTCAGTTTCCAATAATATGGGATTACAACTGTGTCTTCTTCTACATATATATATAAACCCACATTTTTTATCTTATTTAATTTAATATTCCCCACCCTGGAAACTGCCCTTCTTGTATTTTAAACTGTTGTTACTTGTTATATGTTATATGTTATTTCTGGTATATGTTATTTTGGTATATGTTATTTGTGTTACCTGTTGTATGCCGTCTACTGCGTAGATGTTGGCTGCCAAGTCATAAGAATTTAGCTGCGCTGAAGAAATTTGGTGTATGCGATAATAAACACTTTGACTTGACTTTGACTTCTCTGCACAGCAATCCAATACCACATCAACACACGGTTGTGCTGTGTTGCAAAATAGAATGAGTATGCTACATACATGAGTAGGCAGCATAATTCATTCTAAGAAACCATACTGTCTCTAAACAAAGCTTTACATAGCAATACAGAACAGACACCTTACAAGAAATGTGGTCGTGCATTTCTGTGTAGAGAAGAACCAGCTGTAGAATTGCATAGTATTTTATGCAATGGAATTAAATGGGGAGGAGCTCAGGAAATAACAATAGAATGTCTCCATCATAATAATTATAACTTACATTATTTCATGTATTGATAGAAGTTTTCATTTAAAACGTTTAGGATTGCCTCACAAAGGGGGTGGGGGGGTGGGGGGTGGTGGTGGTATGCTGTTAGCTCCTATGGGTCCTCCTCTCTGTTTGTCACTTTTTGAGGTGTGCTTTTCATCTTCAAATTCCTTTTGATGGGCTTGTGAAGGACATAATAAACTCACCTGTCCTTCCCACTTATCGCCCAGGCTGTGCACAAACCTAGCTGTTCTTAGAAGTTCTTCGGCCTTCCCTGCAAAAATGTAAGAAAAGCTTTCACTGCACGACATTGCCAATTATGTCACCAAAAAGAAACCTGTTAGCTTGCTCAGCACCAGCTGTAGCTGCAGAAAATGTAAATGTTAATGTGTGGGCTTATCTGCATTGCTGTCAAACTGGAATGTAGAGGCCATTCTGTGCCAAGATGTGTGACGCCATGTGTTGGATTGTCTGGGCAAAGAAAGAAAGGTGAGAAAGAAAAGCAGAACAAACAAAAACTGTCTTTCCGAGAGAGGAGGCTCCACACTATAAAGACTGTACAGCTTCAACACATCAGCACAAAAGTGGTCTGACTCAAAAAGAGACATGTCAAGCGACCAGAAGAAAGTAAGTACCTACAATTTACAACTTAAAAATCGCAGCTCATATTGTTTTTAGATATGGGCGATTGAAGTCTGAACATTTATGAAAATGCACAATAGCCTATCCCAGTTGATTTTGAGATTCTGGCATAAATGTATGGTTTAAAGCCTAATCTATGAACTAGGTTTGTCAGATAATGAACTACATTTTGTTTTAAGTAAGCTAAAGGTAGTAATAGCTCAACCAAGAAATTAGCAAAAAATCCCTGATCTGCTATCAGAGTGTCTTCTAGCCACGTAGGCTATGATGTATCTCAATGATCACATTTGATGTAAACAAACTTGTGTCATTTTATTTATATTTATTATATTGAAATAAAATATGTTTTTATCCAAAAAACTGATATAACAGATTATGTTTGATATATTTTATTGTAGCAGACTCTATGGCCATAAATTAAATATGCACCTTTCATTTAGGGGGCATTATTGCAGGTTTTGCCATAGTGGGTCACATGTCAGAATCGAAATCTCCAAACTAGATAGAATTGGGAATTATTATAACTATCTAGAATTACCACTGTTTTAAACCGAGTAATGAGTCAGGATTGATCTTTTATACTCACTGATATGTCTACAAATAAAAGGGCAATGGGATGTATCATTAAGTGTAGACATTTTAGCACTGAACCCTGTTCCTAATTGATGATCGAGTAAGACAGATTAACTAAAAACTTTCTTACACAGAATAACCCTACTCCTAAAGCTGGAGACATGGTTGAATTTCCACGTCCAGCTGGTTACTCCCACTTCGGAACTGCAGATGGAAAGGGCAATGTGATCCACGCCACATCTGGTGAGCTGTACCATCTGTTGGATGTAGAATTAATTGATGTTCAACATGTGTTAACTGTGGAAATAACTGAGTAAATGTGCACAACTCCGACAGTCTGATATGTTACAGTTAAAGATGCTGTCCGCAATTCTAATCCACTAAACTTCTTGTCAAATTCAGCTAATTGCTCCTCACAGTCCTTTATCTGTCCATTCTGTATGTGCCAATTGTCATCCATTTCATTGTACAGACACCAAAGCGAGTGGGAGTGTGATCAAAAAGCAACCTCTGGAGAAGGTGGCTACGAATGGAAATTTCAAAGTCAAAAACCAAGACGACAAGAAGACCCCTCTCCCTCCTGACACTATTCTTTCACAGGCAAATGCCAGAATTGGCGAAAAAGTGAATTACGGGCCCCTGACCTATAATTGTGAAACCGTTGCCTCTGAGATGAGATACGGGAAAGGCCAAGGCCATTCTGAACAGGTCTTGCTCAAAGTCTCAACACATTTTTGATTGCCACATTTAAAGTGCTTATATTGGTCATAAAAGAGTCATTGCTTAACCTCTGATTTTTGTGAATGAGCAGTAATATTTACTTTCTTGTTTCAGGCAAAGAAATTCATGAAAGACTTAGACCATACAATGGACATCCACAACCCCACTAACGGCAACCCCGCTGCAACCTTTCTATAATAAACCTTTGCATCACTGTGGTCGTAGGCCTTTATTTTCTCTTAGCAATGAAAGACATGCTGATATTGAAGGTGATAAAACAAGCCACAGTTCCTATAGTAGTCAGTCTTAAAAAAAATTCACACAGGATTGGTATTTTACAGTACTGCATTCAGACATGGGATGTGAGCCCAGGAATACACTCAGGTCAGAGGGCAGAAGAGGGATTGACTTAAATGGTCAATTACAATGTAAAGCATGGACATCTTCAGCTCATCGTCATTTCAGAAGGAACTACAGCCTAGAGCAGGTTTAACAAAACATGGGTCGGTTCTGGGTGGACCTGACCGACACTCTGTTTACTACGCATGCTCTGGCTCTAAAACTGAACTTACTGTGCATTTTTACTCGTTTTGGCATAACAGAAGAGCATGGTGCCATGCTGTCCATGTTTTTTACAGTCTTTGCTCTATTGAAGTTGCTCTATTAAAGTTGTTCAACAAATTTCTCAACTACCCACATTTCACACAAATCACATTTTCAATATACCACTTTGGCTACAGCTAGTCTTTTGATTCCTCAGGAAAGAGCACTGAAATAAAGCTGGACCAGAGTGGAAGCTTTTATGTTAGAACAAATCAATACAAATATCAATTAGATCTACTGTTTAAGCAGTTGAATCTGCAATGCCTGTCACCCTAAAAATGATGAACAGACACTCTGAGGCCAATTCTTATCCATAGGGCGTGTAGACCCCCCTAGTGATGATTTGCCCCCCAGCCATTATGGTCTAGTGACGTCTCTGACTAGAGAGAGAATCACACCATACCAGTGAATGTTCGTCAGAGACTGCGGCTGAAACGAAAGTGAAACTAAAACAGCAGCATTAAGATCGCAGATTTGTGGAGGTGAGAAATTTGTTTTCAGCCGTTTTCACAGACTATGTCAGTGTGTCAGTGTATGAAAAGCTTTTTCACTGGTTAATGAAAGTGTCAACAGATCAATGCTTACATATAGCCAATTTGTAAAGATTACAGATACCTTGATAACCATTCAAGTTCAGGTGTCACCCAGGAAGTTACAATAACAGACGAAATCAAAATGCAGTTTTATTCTGCATAACCTTTTTTTTACAAATCAAGAGACATCTCAACTTTTATTACGTGTACCAGAGAGATCTGGAAGATGGAAGGAGAGAGTGAATCGGGTTTGGGGACATGTTTGGTATGTTTAGAAGGGCATACCCCTGCTGTGACTACCAGTCATATATTTCTATA